>NW_028135370.1:0-166072 GCF_964662115.1 Mustela nivalis
CCCCAGGCAGTGGTGACCTGACTTACCTGACGACAGAGCCCAACAGAATTGGAACCCACGTATCCAGGCACCCCATAAAGAGAAAACCCTCCTGTCCAGCTCATTTCTAGAAACATCCTAAAGAAAGCGACATGTTCTTCTGCTGTACTGAAGCCGAGAGGTTGCAGGGAGAAGAGAGCTCGCCGCTTGACACGTCCCCTCCCTGGCAGGTCATATCAGGTTTCACCAACGCCTCAGGCCCTTTGGCTAATAAAATCAAAAGGTGACACCAGGGTCTCAGAGTCAGAGAGTCCCACACCTTCTGATCCACTGGTGTAGCCCTAGGTCTCTTCGCAGTCTCTCTCTCACTGTGTGTGTGTGTGTGTTTGTGTGTGTGTGCGCGCCTCTGAGTGTCTGTGTCTTTGTTTGTATAGAGGACCTGGCCATGCCATCATGGGTGGAGATGACCCAAGCAGGATCAGGCTGATGAGGGTTTAGATGTCTGGTGGGCAAGTCATGTTCACACCCCAGTTTAAGACTGGTTAAGTGGGATCGGGTGTAGGGTCTACACCCTTCTGCCCAGGGATTATCCTGAGACCTTGAAGAGATGGGTCCATAGCCAGGAGCGGGGCTAACCCCAACAGTAACCACTAACCCTGACCCTGACACTGACTGTGAGCCTACGCCAAACCCTAACCAACTAACAGATACAAAAAGAAAAAACTATATAATTAAAAAAATAGCAAAAGGATCTCAATAGACTTTTTTTTCAAAAAAGTTATATAAATGACCAACAGGAGCATTAAAAAGTGCTCAACGTAAAAAACTCAGGGCAAAGTCATTATGTTGTTGTTTTTGTTTACCTCTGAAAAACACAGCAAGATATTACTACCTATTAGAATATATACTACCAAAAAATTAAAACTAACAAATTTTGGTAAATATTGGGGAAAATGGGGAACTTATGCACTGTGATAGGGATATAAATTTGTATGGAAAACAGTATGAAGACTATTCATATTATTAAAAGTAAAATTACCATATGATTCAGTAATCCCACTTCTAGGGATATAGCTAAAGGAAACGAAGTCACTATTCGAAGACATCTCTGCACTCTTATGTTCATTATAAAATTATTAACTCTAAGCAAGAGATGGAAATAACTTCAGTATCCATTAATGGATGAATGAATAAAATAAGTATGGTAAATATATACTATGGAATACTACTTAACCATGAAAAATTAAGAAATACTGCCATTTACAATACCATGGATGGATCTTGAAGGTGTTATACTAAGTGAAATATTTCAAAGATTTTATATATTTTTTAATTTATGTATTACGATATCCCTTACATACAGAATCTGAAGAAAAAGCAAACTAATGGAAACTTAGAGTTGAGTTGACAAGGGGTGAACCTGGGGTGGAATAAGGTGGTCAAAGGGTACAAACTTGCAACTATAATAGGCAAAAGTTCTGGGGATCTAATGTACAGCATGATGGTCATAGTTAATAATATATACATACTTTTTTAATTGTGCTTCCCTTTATTAAATTTTGCATATATCACATTCTTACAAGTTGAAAGTTTATAGCAATCTTGTATAAAATAGGTCTGCTGCCACCATTTTTCTAACACCATTTGTTCATTTTGTGTCTCTTTGTCACATGTTGGTAATTCTTGCAATATTTCAAGTTTTTTCATTATTATTGTATTTGTTATGGTGATCTGTGATCAGTATTTATGACCCACTGAAAACTCAGAACTAGTTTACTTAAGGTATATACATTGTTTTTCTTTAAAGACATAATGCTTTTGAACAGTACAGTATAGTGTTTATTTTTTATATGCACTGGGAAACATAATTTTTTATTTGCACTGGGAAACCAAAAAATAATAATAATGATTTGACTTAGTTTATTGAAATAATCACTTTATTGAGGCGGTCTGGAACAAAACCCACAAGACCTCTGAAGTTTATCTCTACTGTACTATATACATAAAAGTTGCTAAGAGAGTAGATCTTAAAATTCCTTACAATACATGCATAAAAAACAGAGGCAACTATATGAGATAGTAGATGTATTAACATTTTTATGTAGATTATATTGCAATGCAGATGTATACCAATTTATCAAATGGTACAAAATTTACACAATGTTAAAAGTTTGCAGTGTTATAAGAAATCATTTCTTAAATTTACAAATTATAATATGTCAATTATTTTTCAATAAAGCTGGAAATAACCTTTTGTAGAATTAATCTATTTTTCAAAAGAGGAAGTAAGGAAGTAGAAACTGCAACTAACTCTGAAATAATAGAATACAAAATCCATTTTAGTTATATACACTGTGACAAACACTATTAGTTATTTTACAATGAAGGAATACTTATGAAGCATGAAGGATGATCTATAAATAAGGCTGAAAGAGCTCAGTTTTAAGGTTTAAATTTAAAATCTTCTTTTGAAATACTAAACTGACCACCCAGTTTTCCAAACATAAATGTCTTAACTGCATGAATTTATTTCATACAACTCTATAATCTAGTTTCATAAGAAAGCAGCATGCAAATTTTGAATAAGACAGACTTGCTTAAGTTTCTTTATGTTCAACAGTAAAGGATACTTCCCTAAAAATAAATAGAAGAAAAATCAGCATATTTATCATGGTAATTATTATTCATAATAAGATTCATATTGAATTAAGGAATATATAGCCTCAGAGGGGGTAAAGTAAAATGAAATTTATTTTGGTTAATGTGTCTATGAATAGTCAATACAATGCCTCAATATAAATGAATATTATCATTTTGAACAATTTAATTACTATTATTAAATTATTATAAGTAAAAAATAGCTATCATTTTAGCATGGAATATGAGACTCTCATGCTCCATGCTTCATCACATCCACACAACAACTCTGCATAATAAGTATTATCATCACCATTTCATGGGTGAAAAAACTGAGGCTAACACATTTAGATAACTGGTTTATGATTACATGGCTAGTAAAGATGCATCACACTAATTTAGGCTTTATGATTTCAGAATTGTACTCTTTCCACTGCACATTCTATTACTCTATTACTTGGCTTGTTTTCATTTAGTTCTTTAATTTTATTCATGTGGTGATGGCTTAAAGCTTCATTTAAAGGAAGCTTAAAAAATTCATTTAACCAAAAGCTCCCAAGAATGAAAAATGTCATGGAGCTAATGTAGACATGGATATCATTAGTTAATGGGTAACCATATATTTTCCACTCTAGTGAGATAAAAATCAGAGTGTTTTTCTAAGTTTTAGTCTCTGAGTATTAAAAAGGACTTTGTTAAAATAGAAATATTTAGACAAAGGTGATCAAAAGTCTGGATCAGGTCACCTTAAGATAAATATTAGAAAACTGAGGAAACAAATGGAGATTCGAACACTGAGCTATAATATAATGAATGGTTTAAAGTATTTAGTAGAATATAGAAAAGCCCTTTAAAGCCTGGTCTTAGCCTAGCATTGCAGCTTTTGGGATATCTGTCAATCTATCATCTATCTATCTATCTATCTATCTATTTAGATATAAATTTGAAAATTTTTTAACTTAAAGATTTTGAGAAATAGAACATAATCAGCACCATAGAAGATCTGTTTATGATAACAACCTAGCCCCTTCTCCCAGTTTGTTAATATTCTCTCTTATTTAATGTAACATTGTGCAAATAGACCACTGCTGATCTGCCGTTATGAATGAAATAACTATAATCATCTGTTTTCATATCCTGGTGAAAATATTCATTTAATTCAATGTTGTATTTCCAGGAATGGACCAAATTTTTTTTTTTAATTTTTAAGTTTTCTAAATATTGTCCAACCTACCTCAAATGTTTTTATTATGGGCACTGTCATTCTTTCACATTCTTGCAAGACATTTTTACTGTTTCCCAATATGGTAAGTGTGTAATAGTATGCCATTCTAGGTTTTAATTTATTTTTAATTTAATTTAATTTAATTCCAGATTCATAATAAAGATAAACAGTTTTTACCTATGAGTGGCCATTTGGATTACCCTTTCTGTAAAGTACATGCTCCAATCTTTTGATATCTTAACATTGTGTCATACTGACTTCTTTAATAATAGATTTCCTGAATAAACTTTTAGCTGTGTAGGTCTCCTCTATTTTATTTTGAACTTGTTTTCATTTCAAAAACTTTATATTTATTTTCATAATCTGCTTTTATTTTGCTTTGTCTATTATCTATCTATTTATTTATTTATTTGCAAGCAAGAGAGAGCGAGCGAGTGAGAGCACAGGGAGGGATAGAAAAAGAAGGGAAAAGAATCTTAAGCAGGCTCCAGGCTCAGCACAGAGCCCAACTCTGGGCTCTATTTCACAAGCCTGACATCATGACCTGAGCCAAAATGAAAGAAATAAAATAAAATTAAGGTGTTAAAAAAAAAGGAAAAAGAATTGGAGGTTTAATTAAGTGAGCCACCCAGGCACCTCTGTGGTATCTTAAATTGGCTGTCATATCTTTAAAGTTCTAGAGTATCCATTTGGTTCACTTATAAAATCTTTCTCAATATCATTTTTTAGTTTCAGTTTTTTGTTCAATTTGCTTCCCCTCTCATTTCTTTGAGCAGAGTAATCAAGCCATTTTACAATCTTTATTGATCATTTTAATATCATACTTAATCCCATTTTGTCTATCAAATCTTGTTAATGGTTTTTCTTTGTGTGCTTTGTTACATTTTGGTATGTTCAAGACATTATATTTGAAACTCTTATTGAGTAGGAATAATTAAGAGCTATAATAATGGTATGGTCCTCCTTGGCAGGATTTTCTCTTATATCTGAGACTTTACAAGACAATCATACTCCAAATTCAGTGGTTGACTTTCTCAGTTTACACAGAAGGCAAGGTAGGCTCTAGTCTTATTTCTGCTTCTCCTTGTGCTTTGGGGATCTCAACTTAAATTTGGGTTGTACCAAAGTCCTCAAATTTGATTGCTGCTGGATTTGAATTTTTTTTCTCTAGTATCAAGTGTCTATTAAAAACACAGCTCAGTGTGTTTTAGCAGTTTCTAATGCTCTCATAGCTAAAATGGCTTCAGGGCATATATCTCTAGGCTCTCATTGTGTTTCGTATTGGCCCAGTAATCCCTCACTTATTTTTATAATCATTCTGATATTTTTACCTTTAAAAGCTATTTTGTCTGGATTTTTAAGTTGTCTTAAGTAGGAGTTTTTAGATCACCATTACTAGAAGCAACAACAAATATACATGAAAATATCTGCAGTAGTTTATCACATCTTTATGGCTTTGAACTTCCATAAGCCGAGGCATCCTTTTCTAATCACTTAGGCAAACTCCAAGTTACCCTTTAAAACAACACAAGAATTGCTTCATTTAAGAACATGTTCAGGGATGACTCTTCCCCACTGTCCTTACCAACATTCCCACACACTCTTTGCTACCCACACCTTGTTTATGAACTTTCATTAGGTATATCAGCGGGACCAGAATTTTGCTCTATTGTATTTTTGTCCTTTAGAGCTTTAATTAAATATGAATTCCATAGAATTCTGTCCCTTTTCTTTCAAACCTGGGTTAGTTATTTCTTCTCATTCTTTGTCAGAAGTTACTTTATTAGAGAAACGTATGGCTCTATTGTGACTTTGGAGCCTTTACAGTTTTTTGACTGGAAAAATCACCCATCCCTGAGATTTTTACGCAGCTTCCTGGCTGATATTATTCAGAAATCTGTTCAAAACAGACTTTTTCAGGGAGGCCCTTTCGGACCACTCAGTTACAAAACCTCTTCTCAATCACTGCTCTTATATAAAATGTGCTTATTTAGTTCAAATATGCATCACTATTAAAGAAAAACCAGTACGATTTTTTTCTTTTTAAAGTTGGCTTACCTATTATCTATCTCTCCCATTAAAATGATTCCTCTGGGTTGGGGTTTTGTTGTGCTCATCTTAGGCCAGACACTCAATAAATTGTCTCTGAATGATTGAATTGTTTGACTCCCTTGCTAGATTCTCAACTTCATGAGGCCAAGGATTGTTCTATTCAGTCCTTTATCCTCAATGTCTGTTATATTGCAGTCACTTATGTGACTAATGGGAAAAATCACAGAAAGAAAGAGTTAAAACTACAGAAAAACCCCGTAGGTTCAATAACACAAAGCTTTCTAAAATTATTTAGCCCAGGAATTGAATACTGGCTGCACTTTTGATTTTTTTTAAATGGTATTGAATTTCATTTAAATGGAAATACTGGAATGGTAGAATAATAAAAAAAATTATTAAAGCAACTTGCTCCTTTAAGTAAGAATTATATAGGGCATCTCTTCTAGAAGCAAAATTTTCAAATGTCAAACATCTGAAAGCATAGAAGGAGAAGTAAGAGTGTGAATTGTACTTCAATGCTCTTTTCTTTATATTCAGCAAACAGCTTCATTCACACCTTTCCAATTTTTTCAACTCTTTTGACAAAGCCTTCAGAGGAGTTACTGCTGATGACAACTATCACAGCCTAACAGGAGAAATTTTATGAAGAAAAATAATAGCGTGTTTTTCCCAAATTGTTAAGGATATGGTGAAGCTCTGTCGGATTCAAAGAAGGAATGTGCAATTCCATGCTATATATAATAATAACTTATTTTAATAATGGCTTTGCAATTTTTCAGATATATCCATTTACTGAAAGCACTATCAAATAAACAAAAGCAAACAAATTAACAGGGGTTCGAGACAGGAATTATCTAATCTAAAAATAGCACATGTTCACAGAATACACAACACATATCCCAAGTACTACTATAGGTTTCAAGTAATAGTCAAAACAATAGTAAACATGATTCAGACCCTACCAGACAAATCATAAATGAGATCTTAACTGTAAATCCTTATCTTTAGATCAAAGCGGGTAATTGGGTGCTGAAGATCCATTATAGAACTAATATGTTATAGAACTCCTCTGAAATGAGTCATTTATTCCATCACTTTTCCTGCACAGCTGCTGACCCATGTTTTGGTTCCTGGAAATAGCTGCTACCCTGTCATACTTCTTTAAAGCACATATATTGATAACTCTACTCACTCCTCCATTCCTCTGTGACTGTCACTGTGTTAAAATGTGGAGTCAGCTGACTCACTTGTGGTGGTAATAAAGTAGATGAGTTTGCAAAGTATTTTGTTATTTCTAAAAATGCAAAAACCAAATTACATTGAAATCATAAGCGGTGTTTCAGGGAGAGCTGTAGGATGTGGTTTCTTGTGTAATCCACAGAGATTAGCTCCAACACATATTTAAACTCTCCTCTAGGAGCAACCTTAGTGGTAAAGCAAGAAGATAAACAGATGTATACACACCCTGGCACAAAAGTATCACTTATGTTTGGCTTCCTAGTCTCCTCGTGTTACTTATTTATCTTAACGTCTCTCTGAAATCAGGGAACACAGAATCTCAATCAGTTGATATTTTTCTACTGAATTACCCAATAGTCTGATCATACCCCTAAGATTTTTTAAAATTATTTCACTCATAATCCCAAATCTGCTTTGCCTCCTCAGCTCAGTACACTGTAATTTGATTTCAAAATGAGGACGGTTGTCAGTAATGCCACTTTCATTAATCTATTTTACAATTCCATGTACTTAGAACTATGAAGATATGTTAATAACATCCATTCCAATAAGCCACCCTACATTTATTATCATGAAACAAGACCTCAAGAAAGAGAATTCAAAATCATCCATGTATTTGCAATTTATTGCAATAAAGCCTTTATCAATAGACTTCCCTGTGCACATGGTGGTCAAATTGTTGGTGAAAACCAGCCAGATCTATTACAAGCTTTCTCATGGCTTCTAGGTAATCCAAGTGAGCCTTTATTGATACTGGGAAGGGATAAAGCAGGGAAGGGATAAACAGTGATGTAAGAATTTGCTGGACAAAAGTAATGACTCTCATTACAGAGTGAGTATTTTAAAGCAAAAGAGCCTGTTGGGAATATTGTTTTATAAAATAGTGGTTTTTTTATTAACTTTTTAAAATTCAATTAGTTAACATATAGTGTACCATTAGTTTCAAATGTAGATTTCAGTTATTCATCCATAGCATATAATAGCTAATGCTCAGTACTTACTGTTATAGCTTCTTGAAAGCAGAATTTTAACCCACTGAGCCACACAGGCGCCCTTGAAAGCAGAAATTTAGATCATATTTTCTGATTACTTCCATGAAGTACAACACTTTCCTGCTAGCAACCTTCAAAACATACTGTTTGTAAGAGGAATTTCTTTAATAATAAATAAATAGGAATTTATTTAAATTTATAAATATATAAAATAAATAGGAATTTATTTAAATTTATTTAAATATTGCACACTGTTTCATTGTTCATAAATAAGGTGATGATATTATAGCCATTAGTTGGTAGCACTGATATATCACTTTCTTTTTACTTCTCAGTGCATTCTCTTTACACAAAATAGATATATATTTTAAAAGAATCTGAATCTGTGGCAAACTTTTAAAAACCCTATACAGTAAAGTTTATCATTTTAAGTAATCTCAATTATCTTCCTCAATTGTGATAGTATATCCTTCTATCTAGGCCAGATATTGTATGAGGGATTTGAAGAGACATACTTTTCTAAATTTCACTTTTCTCATCTGCAAAATGCTGATCATGATCCTACAATAAAATACACTTACTATTTTTTGATGAAAATTTATTTATTTATTTTAAGATTTTATTTCTTTATTAGAGAGAGTGGGCGAGAGAGCAAGCACAGGCAGACAGAATGGCAGGCAGAGGCAGAGGGAGAAGCAGGCTCCCGGCCGAGCAAGGAGCCCAATGTGGGACTCGATCTCAGGATGCTGGGATCATGACCTGAGCCAAAGGCAGCTGCTTAACCAACTGAGCCGCCCAGGCGTCCCTTTTGATGAAAATTTAATCTGTATAAACAATATATTTGCTGTAATGCGTGGTTCATGGAAAACATCTTATTTAATTATAAGCACAACAGTATTAGAAATTAAGTAAATGTGTCTATAATATTTAAAGTTTTAACACATAATTCCAGTGCTTTGCCTTATTTTCTCAAATCCCTTTACCACTTTCACTGACAGAGTCAAAAGTACTTTTTCTACTAGTAGCCAGCTCTTTGTCTTTTGTCAGTAAGATGCCCTTGTGAATTATTTATAATAGAGATATTAGCAATAATAATAATAATAATAATAATAATAATAATAATAAGCAATGAAAATGTTAAAAAAAGTTTTCTTAACTAATTAGGGTTCTTAGACATCAATTAGAGGAACCACCTCTGGCAAGCAAACTAATCTGCAAGACATTCCCAGAATTAACAAGTCAGTCAGATACAGGGTTGTTCGTAGACTGAAAGGTGAAGCAAAAGGACTAGGTTTGGAAAATAGGTAAGGACAGTGAAAAAAATGATCAAATTTTTGGGCAAAATAAATTCTTAGGTGTCCTTTCAATGGAGTCCTGGGCATTATGTAGCAGAAACTCTGGAGATTATCTCAATCCATTGGAGTCACCCTGTTTACTAGCTTGCTATTGACAAAGTTATTTACAAACTGTAGAGCAAGAGGTTATAATGTAGAAAACTGATGGTAATGCACAAGATTCTTGTTAACAATAATGCAAGTTAGTGATATTTCATTAGAAAACATAAATTCTATAACCCAAATTATGGGCCCAGAGCACTTCTGCTGCACAACTCTGCTTATATCCCAAATAACCATGTGAACTAGTTTTAATATCTGCTTCTTATTAATTTTTGAATAAAAATTCTTGACACAAGTATTTTATAATTGTGTGATAATCATGCATTTAATTTCTTGGAGAACAAAACACACTTTAGCGTAACTATGTTCGTTCACAGAACCAGCCTTGATAACACACTTCTATATGTTAGAAATGATATAATAAATGTAGAATATTGGGCACTCGTTTGGTATTCTTTGCCATGTTTTGCACTATCTAAAAAGAGATCAGTGAACTTGGACTGGAGTTAGTAGACATGGAAGAAAATAAAATATTACAGAGAGGAATACTCTGTGGTCCACAACCTAAACGGGCTGGGATTTCCATCATTTGGATCCCTGTAGCTTTACAAAAGTCAATAAAATTTTTGTATCTCCTATTAAAGTGGATTCCCCTGTACTTTTTCAAACATCTCTTGTAAAGTATTGTTTCCCAGAAAAAAAGGGATTTTGCACATGTATCTGCCTTTGTCTCTGGTCATGATCTCAGTCAGGATCCTGGGATCTAGCTCCATATCGGGCTTTTTGCTCATTAGGAAGTATACTTCTCAGTCTCTCTCTTCAGCTACCTCCCCCTGCCCCACTCATGCTCTCTCTCTCTCTCAAATAAATAAATACAATCTTTAATTTTTTAATTAAAAATAAGATAAATAAAATAAAATAAAAAGTCTGGTCTTACTGCCCCATTTAGCTCCTTTTTTTTTTGAGTGGTATTTAAAGCAGCATGACAGAACATGAGGCTCTCAAACTTAAAAAAAAAAAAGAAAAAAATTGAGTTTTGTTAGGATTTAAGATCTTGTCTTCTAGAAAAAACATTGGCTTTGTTAACATGTGAAAATTAACAAAAGATAATAAGATAGAATTCTAATAATTTTTGTAGAAATTAAAAATTTCCTCCAACACAATTACATCAGACCCATTAAGTAAATTCATTCCAATGTCCGAAACCAACCTTTTCTAATACTAATGCATCTGTGTAAACAGAGTCAACCCAAGGAATAAATAAATATTATTTTTTTTCTGTCTCTTCCACAGTCACATCTGGGTATATTGGTAGCAAGCCAATTATCTATCTTATAAGACATGATATCATAAGGAAGGGTATTCTGTCCATTTGGAACAACTGAAAATCATTGTAATTTTATCTTGGTGCAGTAACTTGATATGGCACAGTGTGGGTTATGAATATATTTTATTTTTTTTACTGGGAAGAAGAGATTATAGAGATATTGGTTATCCAAGAGAGACTGACAGGTGTTGATAGTTGCCAGGTCAATATCCATTTACTTTTTCCTTGAATCTCAGAAAGCACTGAGGGATTGACAAGAAGGAAACATAAAACAACATCAAATATTTTATTGTCTCTTTTCTATTTATATTGTAACCACATGAGAAAGTATCAGTCGTACAATATATCATTCTCTTTACCTCTATCTTTCTGCCAGAAATGTGGGCTTAATAGTGAGAACTCCAACAGCAATTTTTGCAACTGTGAATAAAAAGCCATGAAAACCTCTAAGATAGTTCACTTCACTTTCTTAAGACGCTGAACCAACACCAGAAAACACTCTCTGTAGTCTTCTTGTTAAATGAAAAAATATGGTTAAACCACTTTTGAAAGTCTACTACATACAGCAAAATGTAAATCTTAATTGAAATATGTCCTCTCAGCTGTGCTTAAGCAACTGAGTCCTGAGCTTTTCAGGTTTTCAGTCTGAAAGAGTACACCTCTGGTGCTCAGAAAGGGAAGAGAAAGGACACCCTGTTCTCCATATAAATTAAAGAAGAGAAATCTGTGCATTTAAGTGGGCCATATAAAATTTATCAAGCAATTATCTCCTAACTCCTTTCTATCCAAATTACCTGATATGCTCTCCCTACTCCTTTATTCCACGTTACTGCCTTGTCCGGGATTCTGTCTCACATCACAACATGTCTTCTGTTATTTTCTTCTTGCAAGCTAGTTTTGTTTTCTCCATCTAAAAAAATCAACAATCATTGTGTATTTCAATTCCCATTTTCCTCAAATGCATTGAATCTTCTTATCTATTACTCTTTTCTCATACTCAGTGTCTTTGTCTTTATGGGGTTTGTACTTTGCTTTTCCTCATCCTTTACTGCCATTATATAATCAAATCTAATAACTTCTTAGAGAAAGTTAAAAATTCCTGCATAGCCACACGTGAACACAAAGTCACTGATTTTTAGCAAACCTATAAGATAGTCAGACATCCATTCAATTTCTTTTTTTTAAAGATTTTATTTATTTATTTGACAGAGAGAGATGACAAGCAGGCAGAGAGGCAGGCAGAGAGAGAGGAGGAAGCAGGCTCCCTGCTGAGTAGAGAGCCCGACTTGGGGCTCGGTCCCAGGACCCTGGGATCATGACCTGGGCCGAAGACAGTGGCTTAACCCACTGAGCCACCCAGGCGTCCCTCCATTCAATTTCTTAACTGAGTCTCAAATGCATCCTGAGTTCTAACCTAAACCTAAGTTCTACTTCTTACACGTTGTTCAGTTCAGTATTTTGTAACATTTAAATATTAATCCATTGATGCTTTGTCTGTGTATTTCTATGATAATAATTTGAATACTGTAGATTTATTGTTATATTTATAGATTTATAATCAAAGTTTCATCAGTTGAAGTTTTTGGAAATTTCAGATATAATGATTAACCTAAAATGATACTGCCTCAAATCCCTCTGATATCAAGGCCCAACACTTGATTATAGCCAAACCTGTGGTGGATAGTTCCATGGGAAATTGCAGTTACTTAACACTGATAGCATCTCATGTTCTCTCTCTCATTTTAGAATGTCTCCAACACAACCCAAAAGTGTAGGAGAGTTAATGTCCTCTGAGAACAGCTCTCAATGAAGTGGAAATAAGAGCCATAGATAAGATTGTCAGTTTTCAGGTCTTCATGAGGACAACTTAAAGAAGTTTCTCAGGACCTTTCAGTAAAATCAAGCCTTCATTTTCTATCCACAACAATTATATCAACAATGTACCTCTTTGACAAAGTTGTTTCTTCACTGTATCACTTTCCCATTCTTTTCTACCTTGGATAATCTCCCAGATAAACTAACAGTACTCAAATCCTTTGTCCTACTCTTTGCTCTCAGGATAAATGGAGCCAAAAGACTTAGATTAATATCAAGTTCTGAATGGGATCTTAGAGCTATTTCTGTCCAGATTTTCATAAACATAGGGACCTTTGAATTATCAGGCTATAAATAAGTTCTAAATGGAGGGGGCAAAAGCAAAAGGTAGAAATTTTTATGTTTGATTTTTAATCATGATTAAAAATAATGTTAGTACATTATAAAAGTGTGGATCTTTGTAAAACAATGTCATAATGTAAGAAATAGGTTGCATAGTCCTTTTGAGAATATTAAACCAAGTGTTCAGGTGCCATCTAATTTCTTGTTTAATCCAGAACTTTGGTGTGCATTATCTTGAGGAATAGAATTTTGAAGTCCAGACAGACTAACAGAAAACTGACCCAAATGTGTGTGTTTATATTTCTGCTTTTGTTGTAAAAATCAAAGTGTGATTGCTGGTTTAAAATGGTAAAACTAATAATGTTTATGGACTCTATTATAAATTTTCTAATTGTATGGGAAGAATCAAAGAAACATAGAATTAATTGATTTGCAAATCCTCAAAGAGCTACAGGATCAGGTAGTGGTATGTTCTGATTCAACAGCATCATAATGCAGCATTTTATATGTGTGGCTAATGGATATTTTCATAAATGTTTGCTAGCTAGTCAGCCAATACAGAGAAATATTAGGTAGGGTAATTACTCACAGTTGTGTTTAATAAAATGAGAGAAAATTATCAAATGACACTAATAATAATAATCCTATAGCAGGCTAAATAATTCAATGATAATTACAAGTATTAATCTAGCTTTCTTCCCTGATTATGACTCTTCTCTCCTTTATCATAATGGGAGTAGCAGATTGTCTGCAATGAATTGTGAAAACCCAGCACTGACTTTGGCAGTGAAGGCCTCCCATCAATTTTGATAGGTTAAAATGTTTCTGGATGGTCTTGAGCAAATGTGTCTATTTTTTTTCTGTGTGTGTAATAAAAGAAAGAAGCAATAGTAAATTCTTGCTGTTATTCCATGGAGCCAATAAAATCATACTGCCAACAAGAGGCTGTTGACATCGTAAGTGTGGTTAACTGTCTTGAAATACTAGGCCTCGAAATAAAATTCCAATATTTCACATAACCTCTTTTTTAAAAGAAAAAAAAAAACAAAACAAAACAACTATACTGCTTACATTTAGGGCCCTGCTGTTGTGTAACTATTTTTGAACATGTCTACTGTAAGTGTATATATATATATTTTTTTTTCTGTGCAATAAATTCATTTAGAGATAAATTTAGATTGAAAATTATTTGGGAGGAGGCATGGTATTTGTGGCTAGTCTTACAAGTAAAAAGGACTAAAAGAAAGAAGAAAAACATTTTTTATTACAGCATATTTACATCTGTCCAAAGTACTTATTTACTATCATACTGACTAATGTATAATACTGTACACAAAGAAAGAAGTTAAATGAGTTATAATTCAGTCGAAGTATAGCTGGCCATTTTAAAACTTACCACTGAATCTTTCTGGTATGAAATGTGATATCTGGCAATCTGGTCCAGTTCATTACATCAGGTCATTTGTATGTTCTTATTACCATTTTGATAGCATAGCACATTTTATAACCCAGACATTTTACAATGGAACTATGATGCATGTATTTTCAAAAGTATAGACATACATGAAGCTATGAGGTCAAAAAAGATGAATGTCCGTAGTACCATATAGACTCAACAAATAAAAATGTCCAAGGCTCTGAGTGAGATTTATGAATATTGTATAAGATTAGGCCAACATGTGGTTTTGATATAAATCATCTGTTCTTAAATTAGAATTACAATCGTTGAGTACAGTGTTGAAAATGGCAGATAGATTTTAGCTATCTTTGCTCAGTAGGGAAAATGGAAAAATGTTTAGTTTGGTCAGAATTTCACTTAACTTCTGAAAAATCTTACGTTTGAGAGAACCCTTCTGAAATAAGAATCCTTAAAGACATAACCCCTTTGGCACAAGTTTTCAAGAAACTTGTTGGATGTTGTAGACAATTATATGGCACACGTACTGTTCTAGATGTTTCATGCCAATAATATGTAAGCCATACCAAGGCTACATATACATATAGAGATGTTCCTCAGCTTACAAGGGGGCTATGTACAGAGAAACACATAAAAAACTGAAAATGCATTTAATACCCCTAAACTATCAAATATCATAGCTTACCTTAAGCTTATTTCAACATACTCAGAACACTTACATTTGCCTGCATTTGGGCAAAATCATCTTAAGCAAAGCCTATTTTATAACAAAGTATCAAATATCACATGCAATTTATTAAATATTACACTAAAAAAAAGAAGAATGGTTCTATATAGAATGGTTGTAAGAATATCAGGTGTTCATCCCTGTAATCTTCTAGCTGACTGGGAGCTGTGGCTCACTGCCCCTGCCCAGCATCACAAGACGGCACCATACCCATTGTCACTGGCCCTTTTTATAAAGACCCAAATTCAAAATTCAAAGTACAGTTTCTACTGAATCACTTTCACTTTCACATTATTGCCAAATATATTGTAAGTTGAATCATTGTAAATCAGGAGCCATCTTATTTGAAAGTTAAATCACAGTCACCCGTATACACACAAAAAAAGGCCTTCATGTAGGGCCATCTATGTATCTCTAAACAACATAGCATGACCTATCAACAGCAAAAAATGGATGTGAAGGGGACAATTGCTTTGCGTCAGTACTCTGAGCAGTAACATACATGGCCTTACTCACCTAGCAGAACTCCAGAGCTAGCTGATGGCAAGGAATTTTACAAATGTTTGCTGAACAGCTTAAGCACTATTATTTTTAAATTAGTGTGCATATCTGTTTTCTAAAGATATGTTAATTTATTTTATGGACGTATTACAAAACCAAATAATTTCCTCTTATTTAAGTGGCAGGTAAATAGAATTCTTTTTAATTTAAATCAAATGGCTTTTTAGGGAAAATATACTAAAAATTCTGAAACTTGTATTGCTTATGAATCTTTTATTGAAATCCTTATCAAGTTGTATTTTTCAAGTTTTTCCTAAATAATCTTCAATGAATTGAAAATATTTTTTGGATTTTATTCAAGGCTATTAACTCACAATTTCACTTTGTTAAATATAGTGCTAAACGTTCAACCAAAACGTTGTGTCTTTTTTTTTCCACTACCACATCCTCCATCTACTGACTGGATTCTCTCCCCAACTAACACATATATACCATTGTCTATCTTTAGGATAAGTAAGGGTCATCTTTTGTCTTTATTCTATTCCTCGCATGCTTCTGAACTTGTTGAATTTTAATATAGTCACACCATAAGCATCACATATTTGATTCCCCTTTCAATAGTAAACAGTGCACAACCAGAGCATACCTTCAAAGCTATTAATAGACTTACTCTGATATATTATTTTTGTATTTTTGTAAATTAAAATAATTAAATTATAGAACAAGAGTTTCAGGTGGTAGGTGTTGTAAGTTTTACCCAAACTGACTTTTGTCAAACTCGTTTTTGTCATCATATATGACAAGTAGTTTTCTCACGTTTGTTTTTAGAATATCCTTGTATAATGAATATTTACACTGATATCTAGTATAAAAATCTTGCAATTTATTTTAGAAACATTAAGATATTGAAAATCAATCTATTTCTTTGATTCATTAAAGACATTTTTGGCTTGTTTCCAGTACTTTCTTACTGGTTAAAAAATGAATTTGAAGTAGTCTGAATTTCATTATTATATGGCACTTTCCCTTTGATGAATACAAAGACGATATTCTATATTAGCTATCTGAGAAGAATTTGTTTTTTTAATTTTATTTATTTGTGAGTGAGAGAGAGCACAAGCAGGGGGAGCAGCAGGGTGAGGGAGAAGCAAACTCCCGGCTAAGCAGGGATTCTGTTGCAGAACTGAGTCCCAGGACCCTAAGATCATGACCTGAGCTAAAGGCTCAGGCGTTTAACTGACTGAGCCACCCAGGTGTCCCAATCTGAGAAGAGTTCTGTATGTTATTCCTATTAATATGCAGTTTAAAGTCTAGGTGATTAACTTAATATTTTAGTGGCTATTACATAGATAGCACTATGTTCCAGGCAGAGAGTAAGAAAGAAATAGTAAATCAACCATATTCTATGCATTCTAAATGAAAATAATTAATCAATCATAATAAATCCTTCTATTTATGGAATATCAACTTATAAGCTTTCCTCCATATGAAAAATGCCAAATACCAGAATAAAGGGTCATCTAATACAAATAAAGGATAGAATTAAAGAATTCTGGTAAGCCATTTAATTTTGAAAAATGGTGCTATATTGTTGCTGAGTTGTGGTTTTCAGTTACATAATATCTGATAAGTGTAGAAGTAACATGAGTGTTACGTGAGATGAGAAATGGTTTATAATTAAGATAATTTTAAAAGTACAGATAAATACAAATTTGTAAACATAGCATTATGGAGGAATAAAAATAAATGATAGCTACACACTCTAAAGTGAATAAATCTTGGAAAGTTAATAGAGAAGTAAAACAAGGGCAGTGCAAAAAGTATGGTACATTTTTATGAAGTTCAAACAAATTCTGTGAAACCATAGATGGACTTAAAGATACTATTATGTATCAAATATTGTAAAAATTAAGCAAGGAAATAGCAAACATAAAATAACCAAAGCATACAAACTTGGGTAGATACAATAGTTGTGATCATGTTCTACTTCAAAAAGAGATGAGTTAATAGATAAATAGAAGTAACTAGACTTTTTAGAAGTTAATAAAACTTTGCCTGTTACTTCTTAGTAATATAAAATATATGGTTTTCTAACAAAAACGTTTATCTTAAAAATATTTAAAAATAAATTTCAGGCTACTCATAAGGTTATATTTACTTTTCCACTGAAGGATAAGCTGGTTGTTGTAGTTGTAGTTGTTTGTTTTAGTCTCCTCTTGGTTTTTATTATTATAATGTGGAATAAGGAATGTTAGATTGAAAAGTGAATTATTTTATAGACAAAATCATTACTTGATTCACCTCCTGGTACAGCAGATGGAACTCCTGAAAATATGCCCTTTTGCCTTACGGAAGAGTAACAGTTATGCTTACTTCTGAAACATACTTGGTGGTGGCCCTAAATAGTGACACCATAGTAAACATTTTGAATATTTGCAATTAATTTTTATAGTCACAGGGCTCCAAAAGGCACTGCTGGTATCTTAGCAGGTATTTCAATAAAGCTAAAAGTTGCCTGACTGTTTAAAAATATTAACAAGGCACAAAACGGCAGAAGTATTGTCCTCAGATATTATTTTTTTCCATATGCTCCTGATTCCAGACATGACAAGTTATTTTTTTAAATTTTTTTATAAAAGATTTTATTTATTTATTTGACAGAGATCACAAGTAGGCAGAGTCAGGCAGAGAGAGAGGAAGAAGCAGGAACCCTGCTGAGCTGAGAGCTCAATGTGGGACTCTATCCAAAAATCCTGGGATCATGACCTGAGCCGAAGGCAGAGGCTTTAACCCACTGGGCCACCCAGGCGCCCCCATGACAAGTTATTTTTGATAGCTATATATACAATGTATTTTCCAGTTATAAGAAAAATGGTTCTGCTATTTTTAACATTTTTTAAAAATTACATAATTTTTTAAATTAAAATTTTATTTTTTAATGTTTTAATTTTCTTTTCTTTTTTTTAAAAGATTTTATTTATTTATTTGAAAGACGGAGATCACAAGTAGGCAGAGAGGCAGGCAGAGAGAGAGAGAGAGGGAAGCAGGCTTCCTGCGGAGCAGGGAGCCCGATGCAGGGCTCAATCCCAGGACCCTGAGATCATGACCCGAGCCAAAGGCAGCAGCCCAAACCACTGAGCCACCCAGGCACCCCAATGTTTTACTGTTCAATATACTACTTAGAATATAAAACCTATTCCATTTGGTAAGATATTTACCATTTAAAAAATGGTAATTTTCTCATAGTGTGTTCCCCTCACATTGCTTTATTTTGAATAAAAAAAAATTTCACAATAAACATAACTGATGCTTTCCTTTTGATTGTCCCTCTGTTGGTCATACTGTATATGAGCCATGACAATTAGTTTTACAAAATTTATTCATGTTTGTTGATATGTTTTATCATAACTAATTTTCCCTCCCTTATCTAGATTCCCCAGCTTTCAGACAGGTGGACACTTCAATAAACCATACCCAAGGGATGTATCAAGTACTTCTTAGACATCTCTCAGATCCTTGACGTCTCGTTTTACCTAGGGATTTGCAAAAGGTTCTGCCAGAGGCACCACTGTGACAACTGATGACCATGGTCTATCTCCTTCTAAGCTCAAGAGGTCACTGGTTTCCAAGTTTATCTATACAATTAATGCATTCCAGCAAGTTCTTTGTTTTTTAATATTAACAAACTTACTTTAAAGTTTATATGAAGAGGCAAAGACTCACAATAGTCAACATAGTGTTGAAGGAGAACAAAGACTGAGGACTGACTTCAAAGTTTACCATAACGATGGGGCGCCTGGGTGGCTCAGTGGGTTAAGCCTCTACCTTCGGCTCAGGTCATGATCCCAGGGGCCTGGGATCGAGTCCTGCATTGGGCTCTCTGCTCAGCAGGGAGCCTGCTTCTCCTCATCTCTCTCTCTGTCTGTCTCTCTGCCTATTTGTGATCCCTCTCTGTCAAATAAATAAATAAAATCTTTTTAAAAAAAAGTTGACCATAATGATAATTGTAAGCAAGATATTGTAATACCACAGAAAGACTAGATTAAAGGAACCGAATATATATTATCAATTATATTTTATATTTAATATAAAAGCAAAAGCAATACAAGAGAGCAAAATACAATCTTTTAAACAAATGGTTCTGGAGTAATGGTGAAGCTAAATGTAAAAATATAAAATAAAAATAAAATAAAATAATAAAATAAAATAAATCCAGGCAGATATCATATACTCTTCACAAAAATTAACTCAGATTGGATTATAAACCTAAACATGAAACATGTAGAAGGTAATATAGAAGAAAATTTAAATGACCTTGGTTTTGGCAATAACTTTAGCTACAAAAGCACAAGCACTGAATTTTAAAATGTCTACTCTGTGAAACACAATGCCGAGAGAATGAAAAGGCAAAGCACAGACTATGAGAAAAAATTTGCAAAATACACATCTGGCAAAGGACTGTTAATCAAAAATACACAAAGACCCCTTAAAACTCAACAATGGGGGAAAAACCTGATTAAAAATGAGCCAAAGACCTTAGCAGATACCTCACAAAAGAAAATATTACAGATGGCAAATAAGCATATAAAAAGATGCTTCACATCATATGTCATCAGGAAAATGCAAATTAAAACAAAAAAGAGACACCCGTACATACCCAGAATTCAGAACACTGAAAACAGAACACGAAATGTTGGTGAGGATGTGGAGCAACAGGAATGTTCTTCCATGTCTATTGAGAATAAAGAATGGAAAAAAACTTGGCAGTTTCTTACAAAACTAAACATATTCTTGCCAGATGATTCAGCAGTAGCAGTTCTTGGTATTTATCCAAAGAAGATGAAATCTATACCCACAAAGAGGTCTATAGTAGTTTTATTCATAACTGACAAAAGCTTGGAAGCAACCAGGATATCATTCCACAGGTGAAAGGTCAAATAAAGTGTAGTACATGCAAACAATGGAATATTATTTAATGCTAGAGAAATGAATTACCAAGCCATGAAAAGATATGGATATAAATATTTAATAAATATTTGATTTTAGGCTTCTACCAGTCTATCAATAGTATTAGTATATTTTAACAGTGAATGCTCAGCATTCATGAATTTACCTAATAAAATATTTTGGGTTCAATATTTTAAATACTTCAACCTCTATGATTATATTCCTAATAATTTTGAATTGGGGTAAATAAACCTTAACTTTTTGTAACTTGTTTCAATATGCAAAAGAGCTCAATGAAATTTTAGAAAAAAAATTTACAAAAAAAATGTTTAGTTTACTATTGCCAAATAATTTAAAACTTTATCTTATATTCAAATACATATATTTTTCTAAATTGATTTATATGCTACTAAAACCAAAAACTTTTAGTTATACTAGATTTCATATCATGCCATCAATGCCAGAAAGCCATCTGTCGATGACTTGTCTTAAATAGAGTTAAGATGGGCGTTATTACAATGCAAGATGGAAACAAAGATAGTATAACAATTGAGTGTTACATAACTTTTCTGTTTTGATCAAGTTAATAATCTACAAAAGGCTTTTATCGGTGACCGACTTGGGAATTTAACAAAACTTTTAAACTAGCATGTGCGACTCATTCCTAGAAAACAACACAATCAATAACACTTTATTTAGATTAAATCATGACTATTTCTCCATTTGAATAAAAAAGGTAGCAACTCCAATAAGTTTATTGAACGTGAAAAGTTGAAATGCTGTAATGCTCCTAAGGAATCAAATGATCCAGTCATGAATTACAAAAAAATGATATAAATACCAAAGTGTTTGTATAATTGTAATGTACAACTGCCCATTAGCGTTCAATAGTGTAGGCTTGTACAAGAACTCTATAAAAGAACTCCACTTCTAAACTGTGGAAAATATGTTCCCTTTCTCCCTATATACAATTATTAAGCCATTCATTTAGCTTTTAAAATATCCACTTAATACAGGCTTTTTACTCATTTGAACCCGGCAGCAGGGTTCTATTCTTATTGCTTACATCTGAAGGATAGACTTCTAGCGTAAGAGGTAAAGCCCATAAAGGAGCCCAATAATAACAACAAAATACAGTTTAGTGATCCCTTACAATCTGCCAGCTACCTTTCTGAGAATACTTCAATTAATAAAACATATAAAATAGCTGACCACAAAGAGCTTACATTCTTTTGAAATATAATAGTGAAATAAACCAATAATAGAGGGGCGCTTCAGTGGCTCAGTCCATTGAGTGACTGCCTCTGGCTTGGGTCATGATCTCAGGGTCCTGGGATGTAACTCCCCAGCAGGCTTTCTAGGCAGTGGGGTGTTTTCTTCTTCCTCTGCGCACCCTCCCAATTCTCTCTCTCTCTGTCTCAAATAAGGAAATAAACCAGTAATAGAATAATGATTGATGGTTGATGGCGATAAGTGTTACAAAGAAATACAAGAAAGGTAAAAGCCATTGGAGAATGCTGGGATGAAAGTTAATTTTATTTTGTGTCGGGTGGTTATATCTCATTTAGGAGATGTTATTTGCACAAAGACCCAGGAAGTGAAGGAGGGTGTTATACAAATATCAAAGGAAAAGATTGCTCTAGGCAGAGCAAGTAAGTATATATACTTTGTGTGAAAAGCTTGTCTGTTACTTTTGAGGAAAAGCAAGGAGGCCAATGAGGAGTTCATAGTGGTGGAGAGAGGAAGAACGTATTGTACCTTCTAGTACATTGAAATGCCTTCAGTTTTTATTTAATATGAAAGTGGAAGATACCAAAAGACTTTCAACAGCAGAATAAAATCATCTGATTTGATTTTTAGGTTAAGTTGCTGTACCAAAATAAATTTGCAGGGAGAAAGGAGTGCAGTATGTGTGGAAGTGGGGCTATCAATCAAGTCAATAATTCAGGAACATATGATGGTGTTTTTAGCATGCTGGGTGGTAATAGAAGTGGTGAGGTATGGTTTTTATTTTGTATATATTTTGATGGTGAATATTCCGGTGAACAGGATGGGGTATGTGCAGGACAGACAATATCAACATTTATTTTACCTGCACAAACAGAAGGGTGGAGTCTTCATTCCCTGATATGGAGAGAACTCTGAGTTCAATTGTTCTTTGTCATTAAATGGCATAGTGATGATGAGGATTTAGTCAGACAGTGAAAGAGAACAGTAAGCATAGTGTTAAGCGGTAAGACATTATAATACATTTGAACAACAAAAAACGTTGTGTTGGATCATGTGTTTGTGTGAGTAAATAAATAAATAAAGCTTCCTGGGCTTCTGATAGAGGTAAAGAAGACTAGTATATGATCCAAAGGGGCACGTGCACCAAATGTTTATAGCAGCAATATCCACAATAGCCAAACTATGGAAAGAACCTAGATGTCCATCAACAAATGAATGGTATATATATATATATATATATATATATATATATATATATATATATATATATATATGATGGAATACTATGCAGCCATCAAAAGAAATGAAATCTTGCCATTTGCGATGACATGGATGGAACTAGAGGGTATTATGCTTAGCAAAATAAGTCAACAAGAGAAAGACACTATCTTATGATCTCTCTGATATGAGGAACTAGAGGTGCAATGTGGGTGCTTGGGGGGGACAGGAAAAGAGTAAATGAAACGAGATGGGATCAGGAGAGAGACAAACCATAGGAGACCCTTAATCTCACAAAACAAACTGAGAGTTGCCGGGGGGAGGGGAGGGTAGGGAGAGGGTGGTGGGGTTATGAACATTGGGGAGGGTATGTGCTGTGGTGAGTGCTGTGAAGTGTGTAAACCTGGCGATTCACAGACCTGTACCCCTGGGGCTAATAATATATGTTAATTTAAAAAAAAAAGAGGAAGAAGAAGACTACTATAAATCAAATGCTATGGTTTTCAGTAAAGAGTGTGTAATCAGGCTTATTTTATTAAAGTAACCATGTAAAATGATGGTTGAAAATTGGAATAACAGAAAACATAAAAATTAGAGATTTTAAAAAGAGATCTGGGACAATGTAGAGAATATAATCAATGATATTATAATAGTGTTATATGGTGACAGATGGTGGCTATATTTATAGTAATCATAGAATAATGTATGGAGATATTGAAAACCTGAAACCAATGTAACACTGAATATCACTATACTCAAATAAAAAAATAGTAAAAATAAAACATTTTATTTTAAAAAGATAAAAAGAGGGACAAGAATTTGTAAAGTGAATTTCAAAAAGCTTAAAGATGAGGCTAAGACATACTCTGAACCTTGAGGAAAACACCATTTTGAAAATTCTTCCCATTTTGAGAAAACTCAAATGAATCAATACCATAAAAGAACCCATTTTAACTGAGAGATGTAATGAATGCTCAAGAAATAATTTTATGACAGGATAATTCTTCCCTATGAAACAGCATACAGAAACCAGGGGAAACACCTGGAAGCAAAATAAACTATACTGAAAATAAGAATTAGGAAAAAGATAAATGATGAAAGATAAGAAAATTAGAACTGCGAGAGAGACCTAGTGAATAGAATTTTTAGCTTGTGGTTTAATGTTTTTGAGGATAATCTAGAGTTCATAACTGCCTTGAGACAGGCTGGTTGTAGGCAGTTTAGGCAGACCCCTAAGACAGGCCTACTTTGGGCAGGTGGTGTTGGAGGAGGCCATTGGGCTGGACAAAGACAAATCCAACCATTTGACTAAAGTGTCTGTGAAGATGTTGAAGTCAGATGCAACAGAGAAAGACCTGTTAAATCTAATCTCAGAAATGGAGATGATGAAGATGATTGGACAGCACAAGGACACCATCAACCTGCTGGGTTCTGCACACAGGATGGTCCTTCGTACACTCTCATGGAATATGCCTCCAAAGACAACATACAGGAGTACCTGCAGGCCCAGAGGCCTCCTGACCTGGAGTACTGTTACAATATCAGCCGCAATGCAGCAGAGCAACTCTCCTCCAAGGACCTGGTATCCTGTGCCTATCAGGTAGCCTGAGGCATAGAGTACCTTGCCTCCAAGAAGTGCATACACCAAGACCTGGCCACCAGGGAAGTGCTGGTGACAAAGGACAACATGATGAAGATCTCAGACTTCAGCCTAGCCAGAGATATCACCACATCAGTTACTATAAAAAGACAACCAACAGTGGACTGCCTGTGAAGTGGATGGTCCCTAAGGCCATGTTTGACCAGAGCTACATCCACCAGAGTGACTTCTGGTCTTTTGGGGTGATCCTGTGCAAAATCTTCAATCTGGAAGCTTCCCATATCCTGGAGTGCCTGTGGAGGTGGCTTTCAAGCTGCTGAAGGAGTCATTTGATGGATAAGCCAATAAGTGCACCAGTTATACACAATAATGAGGGGTGGCTGGCATGTGGTTCCTTCAAGCTTCTGGTAGAAGACCTGGATCATACTGTGGCCTTGACCTCCAACCAGGAGTACCTGGACCTGTCCTTGGCCCTGGAACAATACTGTCTATGCTTTCCCAACACCTGAAGCTCCACCTGCTCCTCAGAGAAGAATTCCACCTTCTCTCATGTGCCATTGCCCAGGGAGGCCTATCTGCCCTGACACCCAGCCAAGCTTGCCAATGGTGGACTCAAATGACTAGTATCCCTATTACTCCTGTCCAGATTACGTCATAAGCTGTAAGTATATATTTACACACCTTTTTAAATAGGTTGTTATAAAAGATTTAATCAATGGGTAATATGCTCCTCGTGGCTGGGAAGCATCAGTTGCCATATATTAAAAACAAAGAAAAGAGGTGTCTGGGTGGCTTCCTCCATAAGTGTCCCTTCTTTTCAGGTCATGATCCCAGGGTCCTGGGATGGAGCCCCACATCAGGCTCTCTGCTCAGTGGGAAACCTGCTTCTCCTTTTCCCTCTGCCCTGCTTATAGTTCCTCTTCCTATCTCTCTGTCTCTCAAATAAATAAAATATTTAAAAAAAAGAAAGAAACAAAATGTTTTTAAAAAGTCTTTTTTTTTTTAATTTTCTAGGGGTGCCTGGATGACTCAGTTGTTTAAGCAGATGTTTGCCTTTGGCTGAGGTCATGATTCCAGTGTACAGGGCTCCAGCCCTGCATGGGACTACTTGCACCCCAAGGAGCTTGCTTCTTCCTCTCCCTTTGCACGTGATTCCCCCCGCTTGTGCGCTTCCACTCTCTCTCTCTCTTTCTCTCTCTTGCTGTCAATAAACAAAATAAAATCTTTTCATAAATAAATAAATAAATAAATAAATAAATAAATAAATTTCTAAACCTACTTTCAGTTTAGGTCCCTTAACAAAAATTGCTACTGCTTCATTTAAAAAAAAAAAGATAATTTAGAAATGTGCTTCCAGAGCTAAAAAGCTGTTTTGTTTTTTTTTTTGTCCGGATTAAATATAGAAGTGCTTTAAAAAGTAAAAGAAAAAATATGCTATATTAACACTAATCACACTATAACTTTGGTGGTTATATCAAGATAATGAAAAGTGATTTTAAAGCAAATTTCATTATCAGACATAAAGATCAAGTCAAAATTACAGAAGAGTAAAAGGATGAATTCATCAGGGAGTATAATAATTCTTGACTTTTAATACTTAATAACAGATTTGGTGATATATAGGGAAAAACTAAGAACAAAAATCATAACTTCTACCTTAGAAGAGAAATGGAAAAAAATTTCAACACCTTTATTTTAAGATTATATAGACAAATGGTCATCAAATTGGTAAGATATGTAAGACTTGAACAAAATTATCAACTAACTAGATATGCTTGATATTACAGAACACTCCCAACAACCGCAGACTACATATATCTTAAGCCTTGATTTTCTTTGCAAAGGTCAACATTGATAATGTTCTAGTCATACATCCGTGTACCAAGAAAGAAGTAGCATATTTCTTGAAAGACACAGCTATCAAAGCTCCGTTGAGAAACCGTAAAGATGGAGAAGGGATTTGCAAATTATATATCTGATAATGGACATCTATTCTGATTATTAAAAAATGAATAAAAATAAAAAACCTTACTAATAACCAAACAGAGTATCCAATTTTACATGTGAAGAAAATTATTGCAGAGACATGTCACCAAAAGGATATGGATGGCTTATAAGCACATGACAAATTTCTCAACATTTAGACATTAAAGAAATACAAATTAAAATCATAATGAGACATGCTTACATATCTATTAGAATGGCTAAAATTATAAAGGCTAATTGTACTTCGTCTGAGCTAGATTGAGAAGCAACAAAAAATCTAAACTGTTGTTGGCATATATCATGATACCACCACTTTGGAAAATATCTGCCATATAATAGGTTCAGTAGACAATTTGTAAATTTCAGAAAAAAATAATGTTGAGAGTATACTGAATTTCATAAGTCATTTCAATATTTTTTTCCAAAAAAGAAACTATGTAAAACATGCCTTAAATTTACTTTCAAAATATTTTATAGCATATAATGGACAATATACATAAGCCTTAAAGAAACAATCATATAAATAACCATTTCATACCTACTTAAAAATTGCATAATACCACACTCCTAGATCCTCTCTGAATGCTCTAAAATAATTCTTCAAAGGAAATACATTTTTAAAAATGACAGATTTTTTTTGGCAAATAATTTAATAAATAAAAGTTTCATTCATCTACGTAGATCATAATAAATGTTTTCAATAAGCATGAAATTATAACTCTGAAGTGTGCTAAAATGAAACCACCTGCTAAGGGTGAGAGAACAAAAATAAACATCATTTTTCCAAATAAGAGGAATTTATTACCTTTGAATCAAAGCATGTGGATTTGTTCAAACTGGCAATAAAGGAATATGGAAACACAAACCATAGAAAGTCATATTTTAGATTTCTAAAAGACTTCAAAGTGAAGAGTATACATTTTTTAAATGTTACATAATGCTACATAATGACAAGATGACAGGTTGTGACAAATAGCATTTTAAAAGCTCTACTCATAATGGAACGGAAGGTGTCATTTCCCTATAATTTTATATATGTCATTAATTTACTATATTTGGATACAACATATTACCAAACAGATGTTCATCAAAGAATAAATCATTTTTAATGGAACATAATAATTTGAACCTACATGTATTAATCATTTTTTTCGATCAAACATTTATAGTCTCGCTAAACTTTTTATCAGTTGTCGACAAAATTAAAAAACAATAGGATAAAAAGTCGTGTTTGGAAAAGTAGATTTTCTTTGAAATTAGCATTTAAATGAAAATATTTGCTGATATTTTTAAAACTTTAAATGTAATTTTATATATATCTGACCTATCAAATGATATAAAATTTTTGGAGACAATGTAGTTTGGGGCACATGGTAAGCAATAATCAATTTTTTTGTTGATCCAAGTGTTCTTGTATGATTTTTCTTAATTATTCTAGTACCACAATTTATAGTTCTAAGATTTTTCCACCCCCCCATTTTAATATCTCTTAAGGTGGCACTCACCTTGCACTTGATGACATATCCTAGTTTAACTGACAGCATTTCTCTTTCTTAGTCGAACATAAACTATAGTGCATCTTACGTTTGATGAAAGCTAGGATGCAATTAAATACACTATTATGGTTACGATTCTGATATTTGAAATCCTCCGGTAGCTCCCTGTGCCCCCACAGTGTAGTACCTCACCTCCTCGCCATAGTATACAAACCATCTCACCCCCAGTGTTAACCCCGGGGCTCAGCCTCCATCCCCAGGTGATGCTGCCAGATCAGCTGTCGGTTGTCATGAACTTGCTGTAGTTTCCTGAATGCACTGTGCTGCCTCCTGGCACTTTGAAACTTGACACACTCATCCGCATTCTTCGCTTTGCCCTTCTCTATCACCTCCCCTGACAATCTGTTCCTAAGTGGCTTTTCCCAGCTCCAACCTACCCTTGGCAGTCTTTTATCTCCCTGTGGTAAAGCCTGTCACACTGCATCATGGACATGCCCGTTGTCCCCCTGAGAAGAGAAAAGGGACAGTGAGGGCCCCCCAGCATTTGCAGCTCTAGTGCAGAGCCCCATGCCTGGCTTGCAGGAAATGCCAGATCATGAAGACAAACGGAGATCATCCTCTGGCTAAAACCAGCTCTTCTTTGCCTACCGCAGGATCTGAATCAATAAAGGGCTACCAGTTATTATTGCTGTTTGTCTAGGGATTTTTAAACCCATATATTTCCCAGGTCTTTACTCTTTTTATAGCACTTTAATTCAGGCTTCAACCACTTCCTAGTCAGATCAGGTGAAATCATTCTCCTTCCCATACCCTCGATGTATTTCACATCTAGTAATTCTTTTTTTAAAGATCTTATTTACCCATTTGACAGACAGATCACAAGTAGGTAGAGAGGGAGGCAGAGAGAGAGGGGGGAAGCAGGCTCCCCGCTGAGCAGAGAGCCCGATGTGGGGCTCAATCCCAGGACCCTGAAATCATGACTTGAGCCGAAGGCAGAGGCCTAAACCACTGAGCCACGCAGGAGACCCCATATCTGGTAATTTTTAATCAACGTGGATATGCTGCATCAAATAGTTCCTTCTTCTTCAAATATAAATATATAAATATATTGATCAAGTCACTCGCATGTCTTAGGAGAATGTCATGCTTGTAGTAGCAAACTTGAAATCTTGGCCATTGGTTTTGATTTTTGATTTTTGTTTTGGTTTGATTTGATTCGGTTTTTGTAATTTTAAAAATGCCTCCAGCCCTTGGCTCTGTCTGACCTGATTGCTTTCAGCTGTTTCTGAAACAAAATCGTCCAGGCAGCGAAAACTCTCATTGTTTACAGTGGCGCCCCCTTCTGAACACTTTGTTAATAAAAAGCTTTTTTTTTTTTTTTTGGCTATGATAAATGTGGAACAACAATGAGGTATTTCAAAGAAGTGAACCACAGATAAATTTCTCTAAGGGTGGGGTGAGGGTTACTCAAAAAGGAACTTGACAAGGCTTTTAAAGATATCGACAATCATTATAACATAATGTGACTGATTGTTACCGTGCTCTTAACTGGGCAAACACTTGTTGGCTTCCAAGAAAGACTAACATAGTTGAGATGGTTCTAGCGGCCTTCTAGCACAGGGTCTCATGAGGCAGGGATTCTAGCCACTGGCTGTGCAAGGCATGAGGCCTGTTAGTGATTCTATTTTTTCCTCTGCAGAATGGGTCTTTCTACATTCCAGGTCCTTTCTACCCCAATAAATAATGCGGCAATTCTCTCAGTGAGTGGTACTTTTGGTTTAAACAGCCAACTGTCTCTTAAAAAGAACTTTTGTTTAAATTCCTTAAAAAAAAAGTCTTTTAAAAAAAAATCTTTTTCTTATTTTTAATTTTTTAATCCCATATGTTTACTCTGATTATGGAACTTTGTCATTATGACCTTCTCGGCTGAATAAAATATTCACCATCAGCACCTACTGCTCTCCTCTCCTGGTGGTCTCTCCAGAAGGGGACTTCTCTAGCTCTTCTAGCAGGAGATGGGCACTTCCCCTCTACCCCTGTTGCCGGACCAGCCTTACCTATCCTGCAGGATCAGGTCGTTCTGGCCTTTTATCTGTTGTTCTCTTCTGAGTGGTTAGTTTTTCATAGATACCGTGCTTTCCTTTTGTCAGGATTTACCCTGGACTATCAAAACCCTTTTCTTGTGCCAGTGAAGCCTAAGAAACAGTCCTGGTGAGAGAACCAGGAACTCGAACAGATCATATTTATCCTGAATGTTGTGTCCAAAATGAAAAATACATTTCTGAGGAGCCTCAAGATCTCTGAGAAGAGAAGTTTCACCAACTCTGTCATGTAGGGGCATCAATTCCGATTCTGTGTCAATTTTCCTACTTTCCCAGCTAATAATTCTCTACCTTATAAAGGCCAATCTCAACCGTTTCCTCTCTCAAATGCAGTTGCTCTTAGAGTCTTCACATGGCACTTGGGGCCTGCTGGTCGTTGGCTACTGCCCTCTGTACCTTGGGTCTAACAGCTGCGCGGCATCAAGATGAGAACATCTCTTGTTCTAAGACTTAATATAGTTTGGGGCACATGGTAAGCAATAATCACAATTTTAGTTGATCCAAGTGTTCGAACTTTTCTTAATTATTCTAGTACCACAATTTATAGTTCTAAGATATTTCCACCCCCCCATTTTAATATCTCTTAAGATGGCACTCACCTTGCACTTGATGACATATCCTAGTTTAACTGACAGCATTTCTCTTTCTTAGTCGAACATAAACTATAGTGCATCTTACGTTTGATGAAAGCTAGGATGCAATTAAATACACTATTATGGTTACGATTCTGATATTTGAAATCCTCCGGTAGCTCCCTGTGCCCCCACAGTGTAGTACCTCACCTCCTCGCCATAGTATACAAACCATCTCACCCCCAGTGTTAACCCCGGGGCTCAGCCTCCATCCCCAGGTGATGCTGCCAGATCAGCTGTCGGTTGTCATGAACTTGCTGTAGTTTCCCGAATGCACTGTGCTGCCTCCTGGTACTTTGAAACTTGACACACTCATCCTCATTCTTCACTTTGCCCTTGTCTATCACCTCCCCTGAAAATCTGTTCCTAAGTGGTTTTTCCTAGCTCCAACCTACCATTGGCAGTCTTTTATCTCCCTGTGGTAAAGCCTGTCACACTGCACCATGGACATGCCCGTTGTCTCCCTGAGAAGAGAAAAGGGACAGTGAGGGCCCCCCCAGCATTTGCAGCTCTAGTGCAGAGCCCCATGCCTGGCTAGCAGGAAATGCCAGATCATGAAGACAAACGGAGATCATCCTCTGGCTAAAACCAGCTCTTCTTTGCCTACCGCAGGATCTGGATCAATAAAGAGCAGCCAGTTATTATAGCTGTTTTTCTAGGGATATTTCCCCCATATATTTCGGGGGTTTCTTGTTAGCCCCAGAGGGCAATGTTTTTTCTTCTGGAGGGCAGGCAGAGGGCTGCATTGTAGTTCTGGAATTGCCAAACTGGAGGGCTTGTGGGCCAGGAGTTGAGGACAGAAGTCTGAGAACACAAGGAATCTTAGGGTCTGGGCCCTACACCCGATCCCACTTAACCAGCCTTAAACTGGGGTGTGAACATGACTTGCCCACCAGACATCTAAACCCTCATCAGCCTGATCCTGCTTGGGTCATCTCCACCCATGATGGCATGGCCAGGTCCTCTATACACACAAAGACACAGACACTCAGAGGCGCGCACACACACACACACACACACACACACACACACACACAGTGAGAGAGAGACTGCGAAGAGACCTAGGGCTACACCAGTGGATCAGAAGGTGTGGGACTCTCTGACTCTGAGCCCCCTGGTGTCACCTTTTGATTTTATTAGCCAAAGGGCCTGAGGCGTTGGTGAAACCTGATATGACCTGCCAGGGAGGGGACGTGTCAAGCGGCGAGCTCTCTTCTCCCTGCAACCTCTCGGCTTCAGTACAGCAGAAGAACATGTCGCTTTCTTTAGGATGTTTCTAGAAATGAGCTGGACAGGAGGGTTTTCTCTTTATGGGGTGCCTGGATACGTGGGTTCCAATTCTGTTGGGCTCTGTCGTCAGGGAAGTAAGGTCACCACTGCCTGGGGGCACCTTACCAAACTTTCTGCTCCACCAGAGCTCCCTGAGCTGCTGGTCCCCAAGCTGCTCAAGGCTCACACTCCACTCAATGCAGTGCCCATCCAGTGACCCCCATACAGCCTTCCCCCAGCCCTTGGGAGGCCTGGGTGCAGCTGCTGTCCCCACTGGAGGGAACAGAGCTGGGTTTAGACCAGGTTAGTGTTAGGGTTAGGGAGAAGAAAGACTTAGGGTCAGGTTTAGGTTTAGACCTCGTTGGGGTCAGGGTTAGCGAGGCTTAGGGTAGGGGTCAGGGTTAGGGTTAGGTTCATGGTTAGGTTTAGGGTCAGGCTCACAGTAGGGTCAGGGTTAGGGTTTCGGTCAGAGTCAGGGTCACGGTCAGTGTTAGGGTGACTATTAGGTTTAGTGTCAGGTTCAGGATGATGGTCAGATTTAGGGTCAGGTTCAAGTTTTTGTTTGGGGGCAAGGTCATGTCAGTTCAGGGTTAGGTTTAGGACAGGTTTAGTGTCACGGTACGGTCAGGGTCAGGGTTAGGTTCATGGTTATGGTAAGGTCAGCTTTATGTTTAGGTTCTGTTTTATGAGTAGGTTCAGGATCAGGGTTAGCTTTAGGGTTATGATTCTGTTCAGCATCACGGTTTGCGTCAGAGTTAGGATTACAGTCTGGGTTAGGGTCAGAGTTAAGGTCAAGGCTAGGGTCAGGTTTAAGTTTAAGATCTGACAAAGGCAAATTTCAGAGTTAGGGTTATGATCATGGTCAGGGAGAGGTCCGGGATTATTGTAAAAGTGTGGTTAGTGTTAGGGTAGAGGTAGGTTGAGGGTTAGGGTTAGACCGGGTTAGGGTCAGTGTCAGGGATAATGTTAGGGGTTAGTTTTAGGGTTAGGTTCAGCGTAGGGTTTCGGGTCAGGGCCCGTGTTAGTGTCAGGGAGGGTTAGGTTTAGGGTTAGAGATAGGGTCAGGCTCACATTCAGTGTCAGGGTTAGTGTTAGGGTCAGGGTCAGGGTCCCTTTTAGGTTCAGGGTTAGGTTTCTGGTGTTTTCCTTAGTCAGGGTCAGGTGAAGTCTAGAGCCAGGGTCAGGTTTACAGTCAGGATCAGGTATTGGTTTAAAGTCCACATTAGTATCAACGACAGGGTTATGTAGTAGTCAGTGTTAGAGTAATGGATTGGATTAGGATCAAAACCATAATAGAGTATTTAATTGCATCCTAGCTTTCATCAAGTGTAAGATGTACTATAGTTTATGTTCAACTAAGAAAGAGAAATGCTGTCAGTTAAACTAGGATATGTCATCAAGTGCAAGGTGAGTGCCACCTTAAGAAATATTAAAATGGGGGTGGGGGACAAATCTTAGAACAAGTAAATTGTGGTAGTAGAATAAATAAGAAAGGTCCAACACTTGGATCAACTAAAGAAGTGATTATTGCTTACCATGTGCCCCAAACTATATTAAGTCCTAGAACAAGAGACGTGCTCACCTTGATGCCCCGCAGCTGTTAGACCCAAGGTACCGTGGGCTGTAGCCAACGACCAGCAGGCCCCAAGTGCCATGTGCAGACTCTAAGAGCAACTGCCTTTGAGAGAGGAAACGGTTGAGAGTGGGCTTTGAGAGGTAGAGAATTACTAGCTGAGAAAGTAGGACAATTGACACAGAATCGGAATTGATGCCCCTACATGACAGAGTTGGTGAAACTTCCCTTCTCAGAGATCTTGAGGCTCCTCAGAAATGTATTTTTCATTTTGGACAGAACTTTCAGGATAAATATGACTGTTCGAGTTTCTGGTTCTCTCATTAGGACTGTTTCTTAAGCTTCACGGGCACAAGAAAAGGGTTTTGATAGTCCAGGGTAAATCCTGACAAAAGCAAAGCAAGGTATCTATGAAAACTAACCACTCAGAGGAGAACAACAGATAACAGGCCAGGCTGACCTGACCCTGCAGGATAGGTAAGGTTGGTCTGGAAACAGCGGTAGAGGGGAAGTGCCCATCTCCTGCTAGAAGAGCTAGAGAAGACCCCTTCCGGAGAGACCACCAGGAGAGGAGAGCAGTAGGTGCTGGTGATGAAGAATATTTTAATCAGCAGAGAAGGTCAAAATGACAAAGTTCCATGATCAGAGTAAACATATGGGATTAAAAAATAAAAAATAAAAAAAAAAGATTTTTTTGAAAGGACTTTTTTTTAAAGGAATTTAAACAAAAGTCATTTAAAGAGACAGTTGGCTGTTTAAACCAATAGTACAACTCACTGAGAGAATCGCCGCATTATTTATTGGGGTAGAAAGGCCCTGGAATGTAGAAAGACCTATTCTGCAGAGGAAAAAGAGAATCACTAACAGGCCTCATGCCTTGCACAGCCAGTGGCTAGAATCCCTCCTCATGAGACCCTGTGCTAGAAGGCCGCTAGAACAATCTCAACTATGTTAGTCTTTCGTGGAAGCCAACAAGTGTTTGCCCAGTTAATTGCACGGTAAGAATCAGTCACGTTATGTTATAATGATTGTCGATATCTTTAAAAGCCTTGTCAAGTTCCTTTTTGAATAACCTTCACCCACCCTTAGAGAAATTTATCTGTGGTTCACCTCTTTGAAATACCGGATGGTTGTTCCACATTTTCCGTAGCCGAAAAACAAAAACAAACAAACAAACAAAAAATGCTTTTTATTAACAAAGTGTTCAGAAGGGGGCGCCACTGTAAACAATGAGAGTTTTCGCTGCCGGGACAATTTTGTTGCAGAAACAGCTGAAAGCAATCGGGTCAGACAGAGCCAAGGGCTGGAGGGATTTTTCAAATGACAAAAACCGAACCAAATCTAACCAAAACAAAAATCAAAACCAATGGCCAAGATTTCAAGTTTGCTACTAAAGGTATGACATTCTCATAAGACATGCAGATGACTTGATCACTTTATTTATATATTTATATTTGAAGAAGAAGGAACTATTTGATGCAGCAAATCCACGTTGGTTAAAAATTACCAGATATGGGGGCTCCTGGGTGGCTCAGTGGTTTAGGCCTCTGCCTTCGGCTCAGGTCATGATTTCAGGGTCCTGGGATGGAGCCCCACATCGGGCTCTCTGCTCAGCGGGGAGCCTGCTTCCCCCCTCTCTCTCTGCCTCCCTCTCTACCTACTTGTGATCTGTCTGTCAAATGGGTAAATAAGATCTTTAAATAAAGAATTACTAGATGTGAAATACATCGAGGGTATGGGAAGGAAAATGATTTCACCTGATCTGACTAGGAAGTGGTTGAAGCCTGAATTAAAGTGCTACAAAAAGAGTAGAGACCTGGGAAATGTATGGGGTAAAAATCCCTAGAAAAACAGCAATAATAACTGGCTGCTCTTTATTGACCAGATCCTGCGATAGGCAAAGAAGAGCTGGTTTTAGCCAGAGGATGATCTCCGTTTGTCTTCATGATCTGGCATTTCCTGCCAGCCAGGCATGGGGCTCTGCACTAGAGCTGCAAATGCTGGGTCCCTCATTGTCCCTTTTCTCTTCTCAGGGGGACAACGGGCATGTCCATGATTCAGTGTGACAGGCTTTACCACAGAGAGATAATAGACTGCCAAGGGTAGGTGGGAGCTGGGAAAAGCCACTTAGGAACAGATTTTCAGGGGAGGTGATAGACAAGGGCAAAGCGAAGAATGAGGATGAGTGTGTCAAGTTTCAGAGTGCCAGGAGGCAGCACAGTGCATTTGGGAAACTACAGCAAGTTCATGACAACCGAGAGCTGATCTGGCAGCATCACCTGGGGATGGAGGCTGAGCCCCGGGGTTAACACTGGGGGTGAGAAGGTTTGTATACTATGGCGAGGAGGTGAGGTACTACACTGTGGGGGCACAGGGAGCTACCGGAGGATTTCAAATATCAGAATCGTAACCATAATAGAGTATTTCATTGCATCCTAGCTTTCATCAAGTGTAAGATGCACTATAGTTTATGTTCGACTAAGGAAGAGAAATGCTGTCAGTTAAAGTAGGATATGTCATCAAGTGCAAGGTGAGTGCCACCTTAAGAGATATTAAAATGGGGGGGGGGACCAATCTTAGAACAAGTAAATTGTGGTAGTAGAATAATTAAGAAAGATCCAAAACTTGGATCAATTAAAGAATTGATTATTGCTTACCATGTGCCCCAAACTATATTAAGTCCTAGAACAAGAGACGTGCTCATCTTGATGCCCCGCAGCTGTTAGACCCAAGGTACAGAGGTCAGTAGCCAACGACCAGCAGGCCCCAAGTGCCATGTGCAGACTCTAAGAGCAACTGCCTTTGAAAGAGGAAACGGTTGAGAGTGGGCTTTCTGATGTAGAGAATTACTAGCTGGGAAAGTAGTAAAATTGACACAGAATCGGAATTGATGCCCCTACAAGACAGAGTTGGTGAAACTTCCCTTCTCAGAGATCTTGAGGCTCCTCAGAAACGAATTTTTCATTTTGGACAGAACATTCAGGATAAATATGATCTGTTTGAGTTCCTGGTTCTCTCATTAGGACTGTTTCTTAGGCTTCACTGGCACAAGGAAAGGGTTTTGATAATCCAGGGTAAATCCTGACAAAAGCAAAGCACGGTTTCTATGAAAAACTAACCACTCAGGGGAGAGCAACATATAAAGGGCCAGGCCAACCTGACCCTGCAGGATAGGTAAGGTTAGTCTGGCAACAGTGGTAGAGGGGAAGTGCCCCTTTAGGTTGGCATGGACAAAGCCCTCAATCCTCTTTCTGTGCCTTTGCGACAGTTACGAGAAGTTCTGGTAAGTCCCCAATTAATGAAAACAGTCTGCTCTGACGCCTGTTGTCCTTGTCGGCTTTTCTCTAAGAATTCTTTTTTTTTTTAATTTTATTTATTTATTTGAAAGACGGAGATCACAAGTAGGCAGAGAGGCAGGCAGAGAGAGAGAGAGAGGGAAGCAGGCTTCCTGTGGAGCAGGGAGCCCGATGCGGGGCTCGATCCCAGGAACCTGAGATCATGACCCGAGCTAAAGGCAGCAGCCCAAACCACTGAGCCACCCAGGCGCCCCTCTAAGAATTCTTTTCATCTGTTAGTTTGGTGGTAATGGTGGTTGTATTTTAACGGTTCATGATTATAATATTCACCTTCCGAAGTGTTGTAAATGATTTTGTTTTTGCATATGCTAAAAACCTAAAAAAACCTGTTCGATTTGAAGAAGACCTATTCTCAGAGTAGACAACCTTAAAATGTTAGGGGAGAGGAAGCATATTTCCAAGTTCAACTTATTAATGCCACTTTGGTCATATGTAAGTGGTTTCTAACTTACGAATGACTTGTATTTTAACAGTTTGTAATCTTGTAAAGATCCCCCCCCCCCCACCGCATGTAAGCTACGTGTGGTTAGGTTCCTGGGCTGATCTACAAAAACTGTGTAATCCCTAATGGAACTGAAGGATAATATAAATAAAATGTAATACTTAATAAATGTTACATTTGCATGTTCTCTCAGAAAAATCTTTGTTGTGGGAATGGGACTCCCCACCTCTAAGCCATTGGGAATAGGAACTCCACCTGGGTGAACAGTGGAGGGGCAGTTGTGGCATCACTTCTAACAGAAAACTGTGCTGCCCTGTCTCCCCTCCGCCCCCCCCCCGTCTGTGTCTGGTGCCCTGACTTACGGCCTCTGTCCATTCTGATGCCCTGTTGTAAACTTGACAAAAACAACACCATCCTTCCTTGTGTGTCTCCTCTAGCTTGAGTGGCCTCTTGCGTCCCTCCCCTAAGACAGTGCCTGCATCCTAGAGAGAATATATAGAGAACATAATTTAAGGGAAGACACAGTACATGGTTAGAACCAAGAAAAATGCAAAGTAATGGAAATATCAGTGCTGAGAAGCCTAGGGGAGGGGCAGGCAGGAAAGAGTTCGTGAAACAGGTAAAAATCTTGAGTTGTGCCTTGAGGTAGCCAATACTTTCCATGGTTTATGTCTCATTTGAATTTTACAAAATCTTGTTAAAGATACTTTTCCTTGGAATGGAAGGGATTTTCATGGTCCGCTGTTGGATTCCACACCAGCCGCTGTGGGGCTCTCCCACTGCCTCCTTGGTGTGCCTCTTCCTCCCGGGGCCTCATAGTGGTGTTGTTTCCCAAGCCTAGCCTTCCTTTGGCCTCCCCCTCTTCTCTCGAAACCCCTCCCTGGAGGCAGATTTGCTCTACTCACACAGGCTCCCGTCCCACCTCACCCCCTGCCATCACCATATACCCTCCCTTTTCCATGGCCTGTTTTTATGGCCACTTTGGTCCTGCTCAGCCACAGGCCTGACCTGCCTTTCTGGTCCCAACTCTGAAGCTGTTCTGTGAGATTCTCAGATCACTGAGGGGTACGACTATATCTGTCTTCATTGCATCCCTGTAGGCTGCCACAATACTGACGTCCAGGAGGTGTTTCATAATGTTGATGGAGTGAATTAATTCACCTTCCTGTGGAATTTTTGTGATCTGCCTACTTCATTCTAGTTGTTTCTGTTAACCTTTGTTTTGGCCCTAATTCCTAATTATCTCTTTATTCATTAGCTTCTGGACATGTTTCTCTACCTCTGTGCTCTGCCTTTTTCTGGTCTTCTGTTCTTCATTCTTGATTCCTGGTATTTCCATACCCACATTTCATCATCATGCATCAGTGCTTTGACATTCTTTCGTTCTCCAAAATATGCAGAATCTAAAGACTTCATCTCAGTGAAGTTGGCCCTCCATTCCTATTTCTGCTTCTCTCCAGAAGGAAGCCTGCAGTGCACATGGCTGTGTGCCTGTCTGACCCTGCCCCTGAGTGTGTGTGCACTTACATCTGCTCCCCATCCCCTCCCCACCTCGGCAGCTGTGTACACATGGCTTTCAGAGTCCGATTCGAGCCCCGTCGCATTTCCAGACTCTCCTGTACTTTGCTTCATATTATCTGTTCTCCATTCTAAGCCCCCTCATCCCCATAACTTTCACTGTATATGTCATTCTTCTTCTAGCCATGCGACCCTGCCTTCGTGTCATTATGCCCCCAGGTCATGAGTCCCCTCAACAGTAACTGTGTCTGGTATATCATGTTTTTTTTTTTTTGTCAATATCTGCATAGTACTGGTGCACAGGTATTAATTTCTGTGGAATTGAATGAGATGTAGGAAATTGATAATGTGACAAAACAATGTCTGTAATACATTTTCTTTATTATTCTTTTAAAGAGTCTCAGGTCATCAGTCATTGAAGGAATTTGGGCAGTAGATGAACGAATGTGTAAACAAGAGGACATAAGGAAGAAAAAGGTACCCTCCAGTAGATTTCTTATGCTGCATGCCAGTTGAAGCCCTCTCCTCTTGTCTCCGCAAACTTGTCAGCACTATTCAGCTTTTTTTCTTTTTTTTTTTAATTTAGCTTTTTTTCAAAGCTCTCACGCATGTGCATTTTATGCATTATGTCACGTTATCTACCTGAAATAAGAAGACAGAATTTCAGAGGTACCCACACGATCTCAAGATCACCCACTTTTTCCAGAACAAGAAACAGTGATAACTGTTGTCAGTGCAGCGCTTGACAGTTAATGACTGTATAAATTGTCAGCGGCCCTGTAAAGAAAATAGGCCTATATTAGAGACTAGGGGAGAAGTGGGCTTTCCAAAGCAAACTCAGGATTCTGCCATAGGTTTGCTGTTATTTTCTGATCCTGTGTTCTTTATGTTCTGGTGTTCACTTTAATTTTTTCAATTCCCAGTAGTTAGCATGCGGTGTTGGCTTAGTTTCAGGTGTGTGAGACAGGCAATGGCTCTGTACATCTGAGGGCTCACCCCGGGAGTGTGCCCCTTAGTGCTATCTCCAGTTCCAAGTGTCCCCGATATCATTCATGAGCATAACGATGTAGGGGCACAGCGGGCATTGGGAGTCTGGGCTTCTGACTCTCGCCTGCTGCTCTGTACAATGTTTTCTATGTGTATTATTAGCATATTTGTTAAAATCTCAGTGGGGAGAAGCCTGTTTGAGGGACCTTCTGTTTAATTCACCTCTGGATCTCCTCACAGCTTTTGTCCAAAGAATGCTTGTCGTGCGCTTCCAGACAAAACAGTAAGCTTTGTGAGAGCAGGGTGTATTTCTTGCTTTATTTTCTCGTGCCCCCTCCCACCCCCCGTCGGAATGAATATCGAGCTCCCAGGGGTGTTCATTATTATTATTATTTATTGAATGGATGACTTTGTATTTTTTTGTTCTTTAAGGATGACAGTTTTCATAATGTCCCTCAACCTCTTTGATAATATTTGTAGTGTAAAAGGTCTTTAATGATTTGGTGCTTGGGCATATAGGTATATGCACATGTAAACTGAGAGGGCCAGTACAATCGGAAGCCAAAGTTAAAACATGAATAAAGGGCCATAAGAAAACAAATGGAGGGGCGCCTGGTGGCTCAGTTGGTTAAACGTCCGACTCTTGATTTTGGCTCAGGTCATGATCTCAGGATCATGAGATTGAGGCCCGCATTGAGCTCTGTGCTCAGCAGGATGTCTGCTCGAGATTCTCTCTCTCCCTCTGCCCCTCCCCTGCACGCGCACATGCAGTCTCTCTCTCTCTCAAATAAACAAATCTTTTTTAAGAAAATAGGAAAGAAATGCCCATAGAAAGATTCAGGATGGGGAAGAAAAGAAATAAGAGTATAGAATATGAGAAAGCAAAGTCTAGGGTTTTTTTTTTTTCCTCTATAAACTTGCAATAGAATATGGAAGTATGCTTATTCTAGAACTAAGATTTGCATTCTTGAGAATTCTGTGTTTCATAGAAATATTCAAAATATAGCATGCCCTATATATTTGAAGTTAACTTTTGGTCTTATATTTTCCTGCATTTAGCATGGGAAATAAAGATGATTAAGAGTAAAGATGGTGACGTTTTTTGTTTGCTTAATTTTTATTTTTATAGATGTGTGTGTTGAGGCTTATACAAGTTATTTGATCAGTGGAAAAGATTGAAAAAATCTTAAATTCACAAAGTTCGAAAGAAACCTCTGCACTAGAAGCAAGCAGGTAAGCATTTTTTTTTAACTAAGTAGCACATAAATTAATACTTCACATCCAATCTAATTAGGCGGGGACGGCTTAGTTAGAATTCATTTCTGAACAAGAAGAAAATCCAGGTTTGTGGCTAGAATGTAGCTCCAGGAGAGTGGAGAGCATGAAATGGTAAAATCTATAACACGTTCCTATAAACGCTTTGGTTATAGACCACAGTTCCAACACGTCATTATGCTTGCAGTGTAAAAGTATATTTGGAATCACCTTCCCTGAGGACTAGCAAAGTCCTGTTGATCTTTAAGGCATACCTACCATTCATCTTGGTTTTTCTCCATCTCATTTTTTTTCCTAGACATGCCCAGAGTATTACCATTGATGTATTTTGCACCAGCATTATATTATTATGAAACAGTATAGGACATATCCAGTTGAAATTTACAAACAGGAAAGGAAAAACTTATGAAATAGGAAAAAGATGATGGCTCTCTTTGTTACACTGTGATTGTCTTGTTCCCTTCCTGGTGTGAATTTTCAATCATCCAGGGTAGATGAGTGACTCAGAAAATGAGTAGTTAGGTCCTGTCAGCACTGTGAGACGCACAGTGGTGCAGTGGGAGTAGCCGGGGCCGGTCCTACACATACCAGCTGGGCTGCCTGCGTCAAGGTCGCCTGGTGCCCTGAGTGCTCTGTTGTGTGACGCTAACAGTCCCTCCCCTTGCAGGCGGAGTTAGGTTTCTAAATTTTAGGAATTAAGGTTTTAGATTTGGAAGGAACTTGAGAGACCATATGCTCCGCATGTCTCATGATGGAGATTAAGAACGGACACATCCCAAAGGAAGCGATTCTCTGGTCCTAGGTCTCTGTCCCCTTTCACATCAAGGCATTCAACTAAGTGGTCAGCCTCCACTGTGCTTGTGTCTCTAGCCCGTTGCACTCGTGCTTCTGCCCCGTTCGTCCACACATGAGATACCAGACACTTTATTGTGAAATAGGCTTTGTGTTAGAGGATTTTGCCCAACTGTGCAATACTGTAAGTGTTCTCAAGACATTTAAGTTTGGCGGGGCTAAGCTCTGATGTTCAGTCGCTTAGGTGTTTTCCATGCATTTTCAACTAAAGAGATTTCCAGATGAACAATGGGTTTATTAGAAGCCGAGGCCGTCATAAGCCGAGGAACATCTGTCTATACTGTGCGCCTCTGTGTTTTCCTTCATTGCTTCCTGTCTCTTATTCCTTTGTCTTTCTGTTGATCTGTCACTCCACATGAAGCTCCAGTCAAATACAACTTCTTTTTTTTTTAGGTTATTCATTTATTTACTTATTAGAGAAAGCATAAGCAGAGGGGGAGGCAAAGAGTAAAGCAGGCTCCCCACTGAGCAGGGAGCCCGATGTGGGACTCAATCCCAGGACCCTGAGATCATGACCTGAGCCACCCAAGCGCCCCCAGGCTATGGTTATTTCAAGAAAAAGTCCTATTTGTGAATTCTTCATCTAGTGAAGATGAATTAAAATCAGAAAGTCAACTCTGCCACCTTTAAAAACCCAGGAACAGAAAAAAATTCCACGAGCAGGTATAACCCTATCCACAATAAATCACTTTCAATCCAGTCCTGAAAACTAATACAGAGTAGGAAGAAAGCATTACAGAAAATTTTTGTTTTCATTAATCAAGCTGGAAAATAACGGGCCTTACATGAATGCCCTTTAGGAAGACAGTTCTTATAGTTTTATGTTGATAGAAACTCACATTACATTCGAAATGCATGTTAAAACCATGACTGTAGATTAACTACCACTTTCAGTCGTCAGAAGATGAAAAATGGTCAAGAGTCACCCAAACTGAATCCTGGTTCCTCCTGGAAAATGTGTTCCTAAATATTTTCCCCCTGAACTACTGTGCTCTTTCTGTATCTTACACAGCAGACACTGCGATGCACAAACACATCCAGAAGGCCTTTGAGGGCTGACAGCCTGCTGGAACAATGAGGAATTCACCTGGGTTTCTGCCTTTCTGCCGGGCCCAGAAAGTTCTGGGTAACCCAGGTGACGTGTCATGAGAATACATGTGTAGCTCACACCATATGTATTATCTCCTCAGGGTAGACACCAAAATCCATGTTCATATATGAAAATCCGAGATGCGTACAGAAATCAAGAGTGATTCTGTCATATTGAAAGAAAAACACACTGTTGTGCTGTAACATGCCTCGTTTCTCCTTGAGTGACTGCAGGAAGTAGCGATTGCAGTCAGAAATCTCAGAAAGAAAAATTAGAGTAAGGGCAACACCTGAAGTTTATTCCTGAAAATACTTGGAGAACGACTGTGACCAATAAACCAGGGCTTAGTTCATGAGACTGTCAATGAGCTTATAACATCCCATGTCCTGGTCAAACCCTCATGTCTGGGAGATGGAGGGACGTCTTCATCTTCCAGAGCTACTATTAGGGAAAAAGGTGAAGACAATGCTGACTGAGTCCCTACCTCAGCAGGAGAGCCAAAAACACCTTGCCCCTCCATAATCCCAAATGAAAATAAACATCTTGGGGCGCCTGGGTGGTTTAAGCTTCTGCCTTTGGCTGGGATCAAGCCCCACGTCGGGTTCTTTGCTCAGCGGGGAGCCCACTTCCCTCCTTCTCTCTCTGCCTGCCTCTCTGCCTACTTGTAATCTCTGCCTGTCAAATAAATAAAATAAATAAAATCTTTAAAAAAGAAAAGAAAAGAAACATCTCATTTTACTAGTGTGCAGCAGTGACTATGCAGGAGAAATTATTATTATTTTATTATTAGATGATATATTATTATTATTATTATTATTATTATTGTACTATATTGTTAACCTTTTGAATTCGGACACCTAAAATTTTTAATAAAATATGAAGGCCTTTTTTTTTTAAGATTTTATTTATTTGAAAGACAGAGATCACAAGTAGGCAGAGAGGCAGGCAGAGAGGGGGAAGCAGGCTCCCCACTGAACAGAGAATCCGATGCAGGACTTGATCCCAGGACCCTGGGATCATGACCTGGGCTGAAGGCAAGAGGCTTTAGCCCACTGAGCCACCCAGGCGCCCCATGAAGGCTTTTTTTTTTTATATAAGATTTTACCTATTTATTTGACAGAGAGATCACAAGTAGGCAGAGAGGCAGGCAGAGAGAGAGAGAGGAGGAAGCAGGCTCCCCGCTGAGCAGAGAGCCCGACATGGGACTTGATCCCAGGCCCCTGAGATCATGACCTGAGCCGAAGGCAGCGGCTTAACCCACTGAGCCACCCAGGCGCCCCATGAAGGCTTTTTTTAAAGAACAAAAACTTCAGACTATATCTTTATCCTATCAGTTCCCACTACAACTGGCTTCTGTCTTGGCCAACATTTAGCCATTCAGATAAAGTCCGTATTTAGTGCTTCGTGTGTATGCATGTGTAAAATAAGCGGACAGTCATAAATCTTTAAGATTGTGTATAATAACCGTGAAATAAGGATTCTTGATACACAAGGTCTCGTCTGGGGAAAACAGCTGGAGAACAGTATGCAGTTTTCAAATGACGAAGGGGAAATACGCATTCGGTTATGAGAAAGGGAAGGAGAACAAGACCAAATATTAATAAAAGGGAAAAAAGCTTTTTCTGCCATCTTTCCGTGCCGCAGTAACAGTGTGAACAAATGTCCCACAGATGCCCTCAAGAACATTAACACTGCTGAAAGGGGGGGCGAAGGTCAGGTTCTTAGGAGGCCCTGCACCAAAGTCATCGTCCCGTTTCCTCACTGTGATGACGAAGCATGAGTACATTGGCAAATTTGAAATTATTGATGACCACAGAGCTGGGAAAACTGCTGTGAACCTCACGGGCAAGTTAAACAAGTGTGGCATGACCAGCCCTAGACTTGTATAACTGAAAGATCTAGAAAAGTGGCAGAATATTTCCATCCCCTCAGTTTGTTTCACTGCATGGAAAAATTCTTCTGGCATCATGCACCATGAAGAAGGAAGAATCCAGGCAGGAGGGAAAATCCTGGGATTCCTTTTTCCTAGAAATATAATATACATGGCACGTGAAATGCCTCAATGGGGAAAAAAAAGGAAAATAAATTACAGTCAACTAATGTTTGACAAGGGTGCCAAACAATTCAATGGGGGTAAGAACAGTATTTTACTCCCAAGCAGCCACATGCAAATAATGAAACAGGAGTCCTGCCTCACACCATACAGAGAAAATAACCCCAAATGCATCAAAGACATAAGTGTAAGCATTAAAATGATAAAGTTCGGGATGCCTGGGTAGCTCAGTTGGTTGGACGGCTGCCTTCTGCTCAGGTCATGATCCCGGAGATCCCGGATTGAGTCCTGCATCAGGCTCCAAGCTCCACAGAGCTTGCTTCTCCCTCTGACCTTCTCCTCGCTCATGCTCTCTCTCATTGTCTCTTTCTCAAATAAATAAAATCTTTTAAAAAATAAAAATAAAGTAAAATGATAAAGTTTTCAGAAGAAAACACAAAGGTAAATGTTAGTGGTCTTGAATCTAACAACGGCTCCTCAGCCAAACACCAAAGTACAAGCAACTTAAAAAAAATAATAAACAAATAAATGGGACTCAACCAAAATATCCCAGTTTTGTGCTTCCAAGGACCCCATTGACAAAGTCAAAAGACAAGCCACTAAATGGGAGAAAATATTTGCAGGTCATATATAAGGAACATGCATTCAGACTCTGTGAAGAATTCTTTTTTTTTTTTTTTTAGATTTTTTTTTTATATTTATTTGACAGAGAGAAATCACAAGTAGATGGAGAGGCAGGCAGAGAGAGAGAGAGGGAAGCAGGCTCCCTGCTGAGCAGAGAGCCCGATGCGGGCCTCGATCCCAGGACCCTGAGATCATGACCCGAGCCGAAGGCAGCGGCTTAACCCACTGAGCCACCCAGGCACCCAAGAATTCTTACAACTGAAATAAAAAGACAACCAAGTTAAGAAATGAGCAAAGAGGGGCGCCTGGGTGGCTCAGCGGGTTAAGCTGCTGCCTTCCGCTCAGGTCTTGAACTCAGAGTCCTGGGATCGAGCCCCGGGCTTTCTGCTCAGCAGGGAGCCTGCTTCTTCCTCTCTCTCTGCCTGCCTCTCTGCCTGCTTGTGATCTCTCTCAATAAATCTCTCTCAAATAAATAAATAAAATCTCTTAAAAAATGAGCAAAGAACTTGAATATACATTTCTCTAATATTCAAATGTATACATTAATATATAAATGTATATATAAATATATTTTACATGATCATATATTTATATAAACATATTTATGTAAATATATTTACATTCTTAAATATGTATTTAAATATCAATAAAATATGAAATATATAATATATATTTAAAGATACATATAAGGTATATATAAAATATATGGGACAATAAGCACGTGTAAATATGCTCAACATCACTAATCATTCGGGAAATGCAAATCAAAACCATGGTGAGATACCACCTCCCACCCACGTGGATGGCTACTATCAAAAACCCCAAAAGCAGGTGTTGGAAGGATGTGAAGAGCTGGAACCTGTAAATTGCTGGTGGGCTTGGAAAATGGCACAGCCACATTAGAAATGGTTTAGTAGCTCCTCAAAATGCAGAACACAGAGTTGCCATATGACACACCAATATCACTCCTGTGTATAGAGCCAAGAAAAAAACTATGCCCACACAAAAACTTGTGCATGAAGGTTTAGGGTTTATTCGTAATAGCGAAAAGGTGAGAACAACCCTGATGTTCATCAACTGATGAAGAGATAAATAAAATGTGATCCATCCAGCCTGTGGAATATTATTCAGCCTTGAAAAGGAATAGAATTTTGATATGTGCCACGACACAGAGGAGCCTTGAAAACATTCTGCTGATTGAGAGAAGTCAGTCACAGAAGACCACGTATTGCATAATTTGATTTATATGGAATTTCCAGAATAGCTAAATCTACAGAGACCGAAAGTAGATTAGCGGTTGCCTAAGACTGGTGGTGATGGCTAAAGTTTTCTTTTGAGGATGATGAAAATGTGTAGGTAGTTCAGTATAGTATAGTTAAATATAGTGAAAGCCATTAAATTGTCCACATTAGATGGTGAGTGGTATGGCCTGTGAATTATATCTCAATTAAGCTGTCATCGAAAAATGCAAAGAACTTCTCTATTTATCAAGTACAAAAAGAATGAACTTGATTAAAAACATCAAAAATGGGGAAAATAAAAACAAAATAAGATGGGAGGAATAAAATTATGACTGTTTATCATTAATTTAAATGTGTACAGACTGACTTTTTCTATTAAAGCGCCTATCAGGAGGTTACAGATCCACGCTGTTCAAGAAACCTACTTAAAATGCAAAAGGGATTGAGAATGTATCAGGTGAGGAGATACCATGCAAAAGAGAAAGCCGGAATGGCAAAATTCATCGCAGACAAGTTGGGTCTAAAGTTATAGGTACTAAGATGAAGAGGGACATTTTTAAAGGCAGAGTTTGGAAAGAAGATGTAAAAGGTATAAGCAGGTATACATCTAACAACATAATACCCGAAGACTCTAAAAATGCAATAACAAGGTAAAATTTTAGCTTTTCAAATGGGAGTATCTACTAGAAGGAGGGAAAAACAAGGACACACAGAAAATAGACATCCTGGGGCGCCTGGGTGGCTCAGTGGGTTAAAGCCTCTGCCTTCGGCTCAGGTCATGATCCCAGGGTCCTAGGATCGAGCCCCACATCAGTCTCTCTGCTCCGCGGGGAGCCTGCTTCCTCCTCTCTCTCACTCTCTGCCTGCCTCTCTGCCTACTTGTGATCTCTGTCTGTCAAATAAATAAATAAAATCTTAAAAAAAAAAAGAAAATAGACATCTTTATTTCCCTCGGAAAACATTTCTTTCTTACACCTAAGGAAAGCCATATTTGTAAAGATTAATTGCATACTAGGCAACAAAGGAAACCTTTACAAGCCTTCCAAATTAAAGATTTAAAGAACAGTTCTTTGATCACAATCCGGTAGAATCAGAATTAGATAACCTGGTAACAAAAAATTGAAACTACATATAAGTTAAGAAATACAGTCTTCAGTCAAAGAAGAAATCATAAGACGACTGAAGAAAATCTTGAAAGCAATGGAAAGGAGACTATTTCATACCATAACTTACAGAAGACACCAGAAGTTATACTCTAAGGAGACTTTAGTGTCAAATGTCTTCAATTTCAAACATTTTTTTAAATAAAAGAAAGTACTCATTTAAACCCATCAGAAAAGGGCAGCTCAATCCAAAGAAAGAAAGTAGTTATAAAAAAGATAAATTTTTAAACTAATAAAAAATATCAGGGGCAAATAAACTCAAAGTTGTTTCTATGAAAGACTAATGAAATAATAATAATAATAAAAACTTCACATGCCCTATTAAGGATAAGAGAGGGGGAAGATGGGGTGTGGGAGGAGGTGGGGAGAGGGAAGGGGAATGGGGAAAGGGGGGTTTCAGGGAGGAGGGGACAGAGAGAGGGAGAGAGTTGCAAAACAGATAAGGATTGGGAACAGAGATATAAAAGCAAATGCATAATATAAAAGAATCACTAAACTGCAAGGCACTTTATACTAATCAATTTGATAACCTAGAAGAAACGATGATTTCCTAGGAAAACAAAATCATCCAAATGATTCAAGAATGGAAAATTAAGAAGATGAGTTCCAAGATCAGACAGGTTTGCAGCTGGATAACTGTCATTCTACTGTTAAATGGCAACAGGCAATTAAACAATAATAAGTCAATTCACTTGATGAAGCTGAGCACAATTTTAATACCCAAACCTGAGAGGGAGGAACGGGGAAGCTATTAACAAATCTGGCTTAGGACAGATTAGTTAACAGAAACTGAACTAATGTTAGCAAATAACAGAAGTCAGGCATCTATCAAAGGACTATATCCTGAGACCAACTTGGATTCATTCCAGGAAAATAAAGGGAGCTCAAGACCAGAAAATCAATAAGATTTACCTCATCACTAAATTAACTGTGAAAAAACTCTTAAGACCATAGCAATAAATGCATTTGATAAAAAAATAAAGGCACCTGATAAAAGGTGAGCAACCATTCTTTATAAAAATGAAGATAAAAACAGAAGGACGTTATGCAGGAGGGATTATTAACTGGGAAGCACTAGATCAAGAGGTAGATAAAATGAGCCCATATTTGTTAAACAGTGACAGAGCCCCATGCGTGCGTGGATAGAGGCGAATGAGCTCATGGATGAGCACCAGGCTGTCAACAGGTATTATAGGGACAAAGGCAGCGGTGAGGAGAGGAGAGTCTTAACAACAGGGAAGAAGGTAAAAGGAGGATTGCAGTTAAAAATTGTGCATGATACAAACACATGCAAATAAGACCGATATTTTCCGGTATATAGTTTTTTAAAACCCTGCACACATTACTGGAACTGCCAACTCTTGCTTTCAGCTCCGCAGCCCTCGCGTGCTTTCCCAGTACCAGGATGCAGGGGTAGATCCTCCGTTGGTGACATCCTATGTCATTGTACTCCTAAAGGGACAGGTGAAACAGCGCAGGGGCTTGAGGTCGGAACTTGGGCATCGCTGCGCCCACCCCAGCTCCCTGCTTGCCCAGCCCCCACTCTGAAGCGGCGGGCACTTGGAGCTGTTAAGAAGCAGGGATCTGAGCAGTTCTCTGGTTTCCCCTGGAGCCATCTGCATCCATCATATTTCCCACAGCTCTCCCCGAGTGTTGGTGCTGGCTCCCCCCGAGTATTCCTTTAACTCCAGGCATACCCTTCTTATGACAGCACCTAGTACTCCCCGTCACAGTGCTCTGTCTGTCACATGCATCCATTGATCAACTTTGTGCTGGTTGAGGGCTGGAGCCCCCTCCTGTTAACTTCTCAAGTCCGTTTCTAATGCAGCAGCCCCTGGCACTTAAGCACCCTGTCAGTACCTGCCAAATGAATGAAATGTACTCAAAACATAGTATGAAGTCTGCGTTCTGAAACTCCTTTTTGGAGCTGTTTGCTATCATTTTCCCAGGCAATTAAAAAAATTTCCAGCCTTGCTGCCAACAACCTGAAGGGGTAAAGGAATGCCGGGATGCCCCATGGGACATGTCACTCTGGATGGTCCTTCAGCAGCAGAGACTTAGATAGCGCTCTTCCAAACCCAGCAGGATGGTGGAATGGGTACGTGGCTGAGTGCCTCCTGGGTCTGACCCTGTGTGACGCCACCCGGTGCCTGCAGCTGCCCTCTGGAAGGTGTTGCTTTTGCGGCAGAGCCAGAGGGCACCAAGCATGTGTCTGTCTCCAAAGTCCTGGGCACCACATCACAATGCCTTCCTGAGAAGCAGAATCAAGGACAGTTGCTGATCTTCATTCCTTCCCACCAAAGGTATCTCATACACCATCTTTGGAAGTTGGAGCCAGGGGGTGCCTGGGTGGCTCAGTCGGTTAAGTGTCTGCCTTCAGCTCAGGTCATGAACCCAGGGTCCTGGGATCGAGTCCCACACATTTGCCTCCCTGCTCAGCGGGGAGCCTGCTTCCCCTTCTCCCTCTGCCATTCCCCCCACTTGTGCTTTCTGGCTCTCTGTGTGTAAAATAAGTGAATAAAATTTTTTTAAAAAGTTTGGGCCATACTCTTTAGCCATTCTACCTTCCCTGGGGTAATTTGCCACCTCCCTGAATTTACCTGAATCTTTCCCAAAATCTACTTATCTTCCAGCCTTCTTGACCATAATGAGTCTATAAATTTTCAATAGACAGTGTGAACTTACACTTGCTAATATTTGCATAACATGCACCTCTTTCGATCTCAAAGAAAAGCTTTGCACCGCAATGGTCTCTAATCTCCAATTAGGTTCTGTTCCGGGATCCCACTGGAATTCTACGCGCCTGTCCCCTAAGATCCCATAAATTGTGGTCCAGTTTCCCAGCCAGCCAAGGAAAGCACATGGGAAATCTTGCTGAAGTATGAGTAAGAGCCAACGAAAGGGAACATATTTATCTGCCTCGAATGCTGGGACCTGAGGAAAGCAAGTTTCATTACAGACAAATCAGGAAGGAGGTGCAGATTGCTTTTTATGTCACTCTGGAGTGGAGGTCTGCCATTGATCATTAAGGCCATTTCCTGCAATGCACTCACCAAAGTGATACTCACTTCGGAGTGGACAAAACTTAGGAAATGGCCAAGGGGAGCTCTGCTTACACTCTACACTCTCAGCATTTATTTGTATTATTTTCTTTATAGGGCAGTATAGAGACTTGAGACCACATTGAAAAAGCAAAGCTTGTCATCCTGTGGCCTTGGGTCAAGAATAGAGATAGTGCTGCTCATGTCAGTTTCAACCTCCAGTGGCCAAGGGTTTGATCTGATGCTCTTTCAAGTTTTCACCATAGCCTTTCTCAAGCTCAATGGCCAATAATCCCACAGGAGGAGATTTTAGGGCCCTCTCAAACTTCTGTTTTGCTATCTCTCCCCAGCCTGCTTCCTCTGCAAAAGTCACCACTTTGCCTGTGCATCTACCACCTCTTAGAGCCTTTGGAATCAGCCACGAATTGCAGTGCTGATTCCTTCCATGACCACATATTGTTTACAGGAAAACTCTTCTTCGTTATGCCTTGCCAGTCAGAGTGACGGTTTCATCCGCAACCTGGACCAGGTTCGGGAATGTTCTACACATAAATGTGAGCAAATGTCTTCTGTATTGAGAGACATGTACAATCTGTAAATGGAATCTATTGAAAAACCAATACATAGGGTACACTTATGTCCTGACCCAGCTGGAAGGAGGCAATTCATTTCTATCTTTCAGAAAATTGGTGTAACACATTGATTTTCATAACAAAGAAAGCAGTTTTGTGTCCTCTACCAAAAGACTGTCATAGTAAGCAATAAATTGCCTCTTTGGGGTGAACAAATTAATAAGATATTTTCTAAATTTCAAAATAACAAAGACAGAACGATGTCTGTAATGCTAAGTGCATCCCCTTAGTGGCAGGGCACTGTGTCATGGACCACCTGAGCAATGACACATGGCGGCCGGTAGTCTGATTTGTACATCAATTCACCTGGCAACCTGTTAAAAGAAAGTCTTGCACATGACAAGCTTTCAATAAGACACTGACAAGATGGCCAGGAAGCCCCCTTAGCTGGCTTTTTCAGGTGTCCAGACATCTAGTCAACCTACCTCACCAACTCATCACCATGCTTACTGGAGTAAACCCAATCTCTTCCTTCCCCCCTGGAGATGGGAGAAGAGCCACTCACACGTTTGTATGGAATTCTCATTCCCCCTTGCTCTGTCCCAACATGGCGCTGTCCGTGTAATAAATAAACAAATCTTTATGTCACCCGGAAGTTCCTGGGTCACAACTCGGACAATTTTGGGTCACTACAGCCTTTTGTTTTTCTCTCCACCTTAAGCCTTCTGGGTGACCAACAACTGTCTAAAACTCATGCTGCTGCCATATGCTGTTGTTCTGCTTCATCTTCCCAGTAAAGTTCAGTATTTTTCCCTAAAGTTTGGTTTATCAGTATCTCCAGCGTCTATCTCCAGCTAGGGTCATGATCCCAGGTCCTGGGATCAAGTCCCACTCTGGACTTCCTGCTCTGCGGGAAGCCTGCTTCTGTCTCTGCCTCCCATCTCTTATGAATAAATAAAGAAAATCTTTAAAAAAAATTTAAAAAACCATTTCTATCTTCCCACTTTTAAAGATTAATTCTAGGAATTATTGCTATAAATCCAGTGTCCTATCTCTTTCTTAAAAAGTCTTCTCCAGGGCACCTGGGTGTCTCAGTTGATTAAATGTCTGACTCAAAATTTTGGCTCAAGTCATGATCTCAGGATCATGGGATTGAGCCCTTAGTGAGGCCTCTGTGCTCAATGGGGAGTCTGCTTCTCTCCTTTTCCCTTTGCCCCACCCCCCCTACTCACATGTGCACACACGTGTTGTCTCTCTCTCTCTCAATAAATAAATAAACAAATCTTTAAAAAGTCTTCTCCAAAGGGAGTTTGACAAATAGTCCAGTAAGGGGCTGGAAGAAAATATTATAAGTTTTATTCATATTTCATGTCATCCATTTAACTGTTTAGCTTTTGCATGCCTTTTATAATAATTTAGTAGAGTAGTAGAGTTTATAATTTATCAAAAATTTGCTTAAATTTGTGCTATGTCCGCAAATATTTTTTGTATGTATGTATGTATGTATGTATGTATGTATGTATGTATGTATTTTTGTGAAAGAGAGGTGCACAGTAATAAAAGGAGATGACAGCTCCAGGGACCCAGATATTTCCCCAAGTCCTGTTTCCTTCCATTCCCTCTGGGCTTCATTAGACCCCCTTAACACCAATCTTGTCCCTAAAACACGCCCTCTGCAGCACCAAGTTCAAATGCTTAACTCGGGCCATCACTGCAGGCTGTACCGGGATGACCTTAGGGAAAAGGGTGGTGGGTCTCACGGGTTAGCTGTGTCACCTCCATGAACAGTCCTTTGTTCTGAACAGCTAGTGCAGCCCACGTTTGCAATCACAGGCTCTGGCACCAGAGTGGGCGTAGATCCCAGCTGGCCCCTCAGTAGCAATATGGCTTTGGGAAAGTTGTGTCATTTCTGGCCCAGACTTAAGGCTCATCCATAACGTGGAGGAGAAGACAGTGTGACCCTCAGTGGGCTGTTGAAAGGATCACGAGATGGTTCGACTCAGGTGCTCCGAGGTAGCCAGCACACAGTAGGCCCACAGTAGAACAAAAAGTTGTTCTATTGATCTTATAGTTACTATTACTCCTACTAACAAAACTAACTGATCATTTGAGATGATTTTCAAGCAAAGTGTCTTCGCCTGGATTTCTAAGATTAACCTACTTCAAAATGAATTCTGCTCTACTGTGAAAAACGAGCTAACCAGCAGGTTTCTTCTGCATCTTTTCTGAACTTTTTAGGATCCTCTCTAGAGAAAGGTTCTAAAGGAAGGCAAAGTGCAGAAATACTCTTGCTTCAAAGGATGTGTAGGAAATGATTAATTTTGCCAAAAAACAGTGCCTTGAACATAAAAGATGTTTGACGAAGCTCACTGTAGACAGTGTATCCCTCCAGGATTCATAAGTTGAAAACTCAATGTCCAAAGGGACATAACTAGGAGATGGGGTCCTTGGGAGATGTTTAGGTCATGAGGGTGGAGTCCTCATGGGCGAGATTAGTGTCTCCATAAGAGAGACCCCACAGAGATCCCTCGCCTCCTCCACCTTGGAGGTTATAGGGAGAAGATGGTCATCTGTGACCCAGGAAGTGGGCACTTGAACAGACACGGAATCTTCCAGGGTCTTGATCGTAGACTTCCCAGCTTCCAGAACTGAGAGAAATAAGTATGTCTTTAAAGCACCTAGTTTATGGTGCTCTTGTTACATCAGCCCAAACTAAGGTAAAGCTTGTCTCTTATACTGAAAAATAACACAAATGTTAACAACAATTTAAAAAAGGAACATTGTGGCCAATGACATGTAAGGAACATCATCTCTCCTCTACAGAGCCAAGAGCTTAATTAGTTTCGGGCAACTCAGTAGAGTATGATTAAACCAAAGAGCAGCAAGATGTCTAAATGCTCAAGTCCTCTGCCTCCTACTTTTCTGCCAAAACAAAAGAAAAGCCCTAGGCTGGTTTTGGTTACCACCAAGCACAAAACAGCCAAATTCCAAATTAAAAAGCTCTGGGGTTTAATTGTGGATGTATGGAATTACATAGAAGCTCTCTTTGATCATTCCAAAGGATGTTTCCCTCAAAGGTTACAAATACATCTCAGCCTACCAACCATCTCAGGCCTACCACAAAAATTATATATATACACTTTTAGCATTTTAAAATGTGTCTATATTTCAGTTTTGGATCCAGTTTTGACTATTGTTATGGGCTTAGTTGGATGCCCCCAGATTCCTACGTTGACGTCCTAACAACCAGCATCTCAGAATGTGGCAGTATTCAGAGACAGGATTTTTAAAGAGGTGATAAAGGGAAAACGAGCTCACTGGGGGTGGGCACCAAGCCAACAGGACTGGTGTGCTTACAGGAAGAAGAGATTAGGACACAGACAGTACAGACTGAAGGACAATCGTTTGAAGACAGAGTGGAGAACACAGCTATCTGCAAGCCAAGGAGAGACGTTTGAAGAATCAAACCCTACTGCCACCTTGATCTTGGACTTCCAGCGCCCAGAACCATGAGAAAATAAATTGTATGTTGCCTAAGCCACCCGGCTGTTATTTTGTTTACGACAGCCCATGACTCAGAAATTTGAGGACCTCCCCCCCAGACTTTATCCTGAAGTTCTGTTTCAGCTTCAGGGGCTTGTGTAATACTACTGTATCAAGGAGGGAGGCTCCTGCCATTCCCTGCACTGGGTCATTGAGACACTGCACAGCTGTCCCCAGGGCTGGCTACATAATTTACAAGCCCCATGCAAAATGAAGATATAGGGCCCTTTGGGCAAAAACAGGGAGGAAGTGTTTGTTAAAGGTACTAAAATAGAAAGCTCATTTCCTCCACCATCTGTCTTCTGAAGGGGCATGGCTGCTGTTTTCTATTTGCATTTAATGTCATTCCAAGCAAATAAAAATTTTATAATGTGATTATGGGCATGATTTATGCCATTCATCTTCGCAGGGTGCAATGTCAGTGTTAAGTAATTCACGCAGGGAATTCCACAGCTGGGGCACACCCACGTGCCCTCTTCTTATCAGAACCGTAGAAATCCTGCACAAGACCAGCTCTGCCATCTTTACCTCACCTGGGGACTCACACCTGTTCCACCAACCCTGCTGCCCTCGGCTTCCTGATGAGTACGGAACTTGACAGGATCAGGAGCCAGGGGCTGCCTTTCTTTCCCTTCCCTCCTAAGTCACCACTTCCAAGGCTTGGCTAACACAGGGAGGTGACATGAGTGAGAAAGGACAAGACAGGGTTCTGGGCTGCTCACAAGAGGCCACCGCCTCCTGCCGGTGCTCAGAGCAAGCTCTGGTCTGTAGGGAAGGCGAGCTCCGGTTGACTCGGTCATAGACATCACGTGGTCAGTGAGTCTCGTTGACCACCACTCACGAGGTGTCCATTTCCATGCTGTGCTCACCGGGCAGGGCGAGCAGTACATGCAAATGAGCAGTACAGGCAAGGAATGGTGGATACCCACAGTGGGCTGTCCCCTCCGCTATGTACGTGCTCCACTATCCCACCTGTTATGCCCCAATAATGGGTCCATGATTAAAAGAGCGAGACTGATACAAAGCGAAGGTCAAACAAAGCTTTATTTTGCACCAAGCATCAAGAATCAAACTGACCAGCCAGGGCCGCTTTTCTTACAGAGAAGTCAACCCCTCTCTCCTTTACAGACTAGCTTTTAAGGACATAGGCCATGCGGTTGGGCCTGGTCATGCACAGGTGGCCAATGAAATTGTAACACACAGAGAAAGCTGCACAGTGATGCTAGGTGACCAATTGAATTACAACTTACCTTTTAGTAGATATTTGACCTAGCCTATCACCTTGGTTAGGATTTTCGCCCAAAAGACTCACAAAGGGCGGGACCCATACTCCTTGGTAGCTAGGGAGACAGTATGCAGCCCTCCACTGATCAGATGTCTTACCTGGCCTGACCCACCCTTGTATTTGGGCTTTGTTACCTGAGGTTGATTTCCGGGACTTGTTTTTAAGTAAGTCCCCTGGGAGAAGGGGAGCAGGGACAGCTTAAGGGTTGAACAACAAGGTTATTGTGTAACCTCAATGGAAGCCTCTGGCTAAAATATAAAAATATAAAGTAGGTCCTTACACCACCCACTTCGCTCAAAAAACACAAAGTCAAAAATAAAACTGAGTAATTCCTAGACATTGAGAGAGAAGCACACTGACTTCACCTTAGAACCCTTCTGAGGGCGGTGCTTGGCAGGGTAGGGGGGTGTGAGGGGGTTGGGGGTGGATAATGGGACCTCTGAGGGTGTGGCCAAAGGTCAGGGCCATTTGGGAAGGGGCTTTCTGGGGGAGGGTCCCTTCTGGGAGCAAAGCCCTGGGTGGGGGCATTCCCTCTGGGGGCAGGGCTGGGAGCAACCCCAGAAACCTGGCCCACAGAGAAGCTGGTCCTTTCTCTCCCTCTGCCCCCTTTCCCCAGGGACCCCTAGGCTTTGGAGACTAAAGTCAAAATTAAAGCCATATGTCTAAATGGTTCATACTGTGGTTGGGTAGTGTTTTTAACATATTAATTGACTGGTTTTTCTCAGTATTTGTCAAACCTTAACCAACTCAAGGCTTTCTCTTAAGCAGCAGCCCAAGGCAGGCCGTTCAGTTGGGTCAAGCTGTTTGGTGATTCTTTGTAAAAACCCACCCTCTTGCGCTGCTCAGGAGGGCAGTGTTGTGTCCTAGGATAAACATAAATATATATCAAATGTGTTTACAAGTTATATTTATATGTATACATTCAATTCTCTGTTTACATATATATGTATAAAATAAAAATAAAAATATTGTTTAAAAGGCTGTTTTCCGGGGTGCCTGGTGGCTCGGTGGGTTAAAGCCTCTGCCTTCAGCTCAGGTCATGATCCCAGGGTCCTGGGATGGAGCCCCTCATTGGGCTCTCTGCTCAGCGGGGAGCCTGCTTCTCCCTCTCTCTCTGCCTGCTTCTCTGCCTACTTGTGATCTCTGTCGGTCAAATTAATAAATAAAATCTTTTAAAAAAATGCTGTTTTGCAGGGAACCTGGGTGCCTCAGTCCTTAAAGCGTCGTTTTTCCACTCAGATCATAATCTTAGGGTCTTGGGATGGAGGCCCACATTGGGCTCCCTGCTCAACAGGAAGACTTCTTCTCCCTCTCCCACTCCCCTGCTTGTATTCCTGCTCTGTCTCTCTGTCAAATAAATAATTTTTTAAAAAGAAATACTTTATTAAAAAAATATATGTAAAATGCTATTTTGCCCTCTATCCTGGTAAGATTGAACACATTCCTAACAAGAGATCTTTCTTGACTCCGTGATAAAAATTTAACATTGTCTTAATGAATCCTCACAACATCCGCCTCCCCAACCCTTCTCAGATGTTACAATTAAGGTTCAGTGAAGTCCAAACACTGGGCCTGAGGTAATATATCCAGTATGTGGCCTCTTGGCATAGTCTAGCAGCCAAAATTGGGGGCGAGGGTGTTTGAGTGTCGTTGGCCACGATGAAAAAGCTGAAAGATGAAAAGAAGGGTAGTCTTGCTTTTTGTCCCAAAAAAAGAAGATTTAGAAAGAAAGAGACCTGTCGCCCAAAGGAGGAGGCTCCCCACTGATCCTGGCTGGGCAGGAGTCAGAGCAGAAGGGAAACTCCCATCACCAAGGAGAATGGGCTTCTCCTTCATACAAAAGCATAGGATCCCTCTCACCTGATATGTTTCTGTCCCATAGTCATCCCCCTGTGCCTGCCCCATAATAGCATTCACAGGAAATGGCTGAGAGATACATTCAACTTGCAGAATTATAGCAAATAAAGTAATCTTTGACCCATCCTGGGAGCTCTTGATTACTGGGAGGGGCCAAGCCATCCTAGGGCAAGTGCACTCATTTCAAGAACCAGTAAAATGACTCCAAGAGTATCATAAGGGCTAGTGATCATGACTGGTCCAGAAATATTTCTGGGAGTCCCTTTTAACATCCCTCCCATCATTTCTTCTCATCTTCAAGGGAATGGTACTTAGGTATTCTGAAAGAAATATGCATGACTAGTAAACTGTGTGTGACCCCTGCTGCCTAATTCATCCCTCACCAGCCATTAACACTGATGGTTTGAAGGATGGCTACTCCCCTGGCAGGGCAAGAGCTAAAGCAGAACGTATGGGGCGAGGCGGCTCTTCCCCCTGGATATAAATAATTAAACCCAGTAGCCACCCTTCCTGCCTGGCCACTGTCATTTAGGTATGGCTGATTATCCCTAAATGGGAATGAGATGGGGGCGGGGGTGGGGGAGGGAAGCAGGTGACGGTCAAAAAAACTACAGTAGCTGCCACTGAGGGTCCAACCTGGCATTAGACTGAGCTCAAGTCCTGATTCCATCATATACGAGCTGTATGAACTAGGAAAACTGAGTTCAACTCTCGAAGCATCTGCTTTGCCCCCCCCCCCTTGGAGTGAGAATAGTCAGTAGTATTGACTTCAAAGGGCTTGTTAGGAGGATTAAATTAGATACTGTTCATTTAGCACAGTTCCTGGCCTATAGAAGGCACACACAAAAGTTGATTATCGTTTTTATGGACCTCCAACTTTAAGCCTTCTATAAAAAACCAAATGATATCTCTGAAAAATACCAACTGCCTACAAGGTTGTAGGGAAAGTGGTATCTATGTTGACCTGATTAGAAAAAAGTGGAAAATCTCTCTTGTTTAAGCCTTGTTGAAAATTTTCTAAACTCTGTCCACTCTTCTGCTTTAGTAATTAGAACAAACGTTGGAGACTCGTGATTTTCTGATAATTGAGTTGCTCGTTGTAACGCAGGGCAATTCGACATTAGTGTTTATTTTAAAAATTACCGCAAATGAAGATAAATGGTGAGACGTGCACTAAATTTGATGAAAATCCTGACGTGAGTGTTTCTTCTTGGGATTCTCTCTCTCTCTTTTTTCTCCTATGATCTGAGAGCGGATTACATTCTACTTGGGTGATGGCTCAGGTCAAATGTGTGGTTTTGCAGGTGCCTAGCCTTTCACAGACAATCTTGGAAGAACCATCATTGTCTCTGTAAGAAAACGGAGGGAAAGATGTGATTTTAACACTCAGCCTACAACAGTTCAACAATCTACCAATGTGAATTTAGAAACGCTGAGCAAGTCCCCCTTCTAGTAACGAATATCTCTCCCGTTTTCTTATAATAGCTGAGTTTCTACAACTGAGCAATCTACTCTTTTGTGTAAAACAGCTTCCCAGGATTGTTTCTCCTTTAAACGCAAGTGAACTTTGGGGATGGCACTCAGATCCCTTTCTTTTACTGGACAACTGTGGAGCAGGGGTTGGGTGTGCTTCAAGAGGGAAAATATCCACAAGGGGACAGAAAAAGGACATAAATGTACAAAATCCCATTTTCCAAGAATGTAAAAAGCTAACTTCCAGGGGAGCCTGGGTAGCTCAATTGTTAAGCATCTGCTCTTTGGCTCAGGTCATGATCCCAGGGGCCTGAGAATCCAGCCCCGCATCGGGCTCCCTTCTCAGAGGAAAAACCTGCTTCTCCCTCTCCCAACGCTTCTATTCCCTATCTCATTGTGTCTCTGTCAAATAAATAAATAAAATCTTAAAAAAAATGCAAACTTCCAATATTTATTTTTTTTCCTTTGCTCTAAATATCTCAATGTTCACTTGTTGAAAGCAATTGATTGAAGCCCTGGGAAGAAGTGGTAGATTGAAACACTCATCAGAGTTGTTTGTGCTGCTTTGCAGGGGTCTGGCTGCACTAAATTATTTCAAGAAGTATTAATTATCTAAGTCACTCAGAAGAATCCATTTACCTATTTCATTTTCTTTTTTTAAAGAGAATCTTTTTTTTTTTAAGATTTTATTTCTTTGTCAGAGAGAGAGAGGGAGCAAGAGCGAGCCCAGGCAGACAGAGTGGCAGGCAGAGACTGAGGGAGAAGCAGGCTCCCTGCCGAGCAAGGAGCCTGATGTGGGACTTGATCCCAGGACGCTGGGATCATGGCCTGAGCGGAAGGCAGCTGCTTAACCAACTGAGCCATCCATGCGTCCCCCTATTTCATTTTCTGTGGTTCTTGATCCTTACCCCAAATTCTCACAGGCCTCCGCAGCTGGCACAGAGTCCACTCCCATAACTATAATCCCTGTCCCATACTCTCACCTCCATCATACATCATACATACCTGATAAAACCCCACCCTGGTAAAAACCCAACCTTCTGTCCACCCTATGTCTGCCCCTGGCAGCTGAAGGTGGTTGGTGAGAAAAGCAACAATGCTGGAAGCTTTCACATTAAATTTTTTTTTTAAGATTTTATTTATTTATTTGACAGAGAGAGATCACAGTAGGAGAGAGGAAGGGAAGAGATCACAAAAAGAGGAAGGGAAGCAGGCCCCCTGCTGAGCAGAGAGCCCAATGTGGGACTCGATGCCAGGATCCTGAGATCATGACCTGAGCTGAAGGCAGCGGCTTAACCCACTGAGCCTACCAGGCGCCGCTTTCACATTAAATTCTCAGCCACAAATCCAAGTATGTTTCTCTGACCGACAGAATCTCCATTCTTCTCGTGAAATATTTTGACTATTTCACATCTTCTTTCCTCCAACCTTAAGCCAGGACTTCTCAACACTGGCCACACTTTTGAATCACCTGGAAGACTTTAAAACACAGGAGTGCCCACCTCCAAAGGACCTGATCTAATTGGTGTAGAACCAATTAGATTAATATCCAATTAGGGTCTGGATGTAAGTGTGATTTTAAAATTCTCCCAGTGATTCTAATGTACAGCCATTTTGTTCAGAGTGAGAATTGAACACCTTCCATCAGATACAGCTGATGACCGACCATTCTGATGACTTCACTGAGAAAAGTAAATTGAGGGCACCTGGGTGGCTTCAGCTCAGATCCTGGTCTCAGGGTCTCGGGCTCTCGCATCAGGCTCTCTGCTCAGCAGGAAACCTGCTTCTCCCTCTCCCTCTGCCTGCCTCTCTGCCTACTTGTGATCTCTCTCTCTCTCTCTTTCTCTCTGTGTCAAATAAATAAATGAATAAATTATTTTAAAAAAAGAATGAAAAACAAACTGGGTGGGTGTCTAGGTGGCTAAGTGGTTAAGCGTGTGAATCTTGGCTCAGGTCATGAGCTCAGGGTTATGGAGTCAAGCCCCACGTCAGGCTCCATGCTCAGCGGGGAATCTGATTGAGATTCTCTCCCTCTCCTTCTGTCTCTTCCCCCTGCATGTGTGTGCTCCTGCTCTCTCTCTCTCTCTCTCAAATAAATCTTGAAAAGAAAAATCGGTAAGGAAAGAAGACCCACAGAATCCCACTAAGTTTACCTGGGTGGAACCCTTACTCCAATCCCTTCTGAGTGAGGACAAGCCCCTCCACTTGGGGTTTCTTCTCATTTCCCTGATCTCTGTGTATGAATGTGCTCCAGGACCCAACCTCAGACTTCTCCTCTGTCTACACTGAGTCCTTGGTGACTGTCCCTCTTCTACCATCTTTCTCCTGATGACTCCACATCTCCACCTCCAGTCCAGACCTGGATTTTGAGCTTTCTTCCACTGCCTGCTTTCCAGATCTACCTAGATGAGTTAAACCCAATATGTTCAAAACCAAGCTCTTATTCTTCTCGAGCTCTGCTGGTCTTGCAATAGCTCAAACAGGAAACTGTAGAGTCATTCTTGATTCATCTCTTTCTTTCACTGCCCATGTTTAATTCTTTGGTAGAAGCTGTGGATTCTATCTTCAAAATATATTCTAAATCTGACCAGTTCTCCACATTTCAGTTACTCCCACTGTGGTCCAAAACACCGTCTTCTATGAGTTATTGTAATAGTCTCCTATCTGGTCTTCTGGATTCCATCTTTGCTCTGTTCTAGTTTATTTTCCACTCAGCAGTTAAAGCAATCCGTTTAAGACAAAAGTCAGACCTTGTTATTTCTCTGCTCTAAGATCTCCAATGGCTCCCCACTTCACTCAATACAAAATTCAGTCTTACAAAATTTAACACTCAACTTCCTTCTCAATTCATCTCCTACCTCTTCACTCAGCTGTCTCTGCCTCCGCTCACCAGCCTCCTTAGTGTTTAACAGAGTACAGCAAGTGCGTGCCTTTCTTGGTTCGTTGCACTTGTTTCCTCTTCTTAAATGTACCCGTCTTGTTCTCTGAATCCACTCAAGGGTCTGCCAATGTCTTCTTATCAGAGTAATCTCCCCTAACTGCACACACAGCCAGCACCAGCACCATCACAATCAACATAGTTTCTGTCCCTCTCTACTTTTGACTTCTTATCAACAGCTGACATATTATATATTTATTTATTTACTGTCTGTTCTCTCTCTTCTATTTGAATGCATGTGCTATAAAAATGGTATTTGTGGGTTTTTTTCCTTATTTATTCTGTGTTCAGAAGAGGATTTGATACATAATACTCAGTACATAATTGTTGAACGAATGAATGAATGAATGAATGAATCAATGGAAATATCAGGTTATCTCAATCATAAGAGAGATTTCTCTCAAGCATTTTCTATAGTATTGCCCTATTTCATTCTCTGCATCTCTGGGTTGATTAGTAGATAAAATCATCATGTAAAATCAGTTTGAGCAAGGTTGGATCCTTAAGCTTCTATGTCACCTAGGACTCCAAATGTCACGGTGTACCATGCACATTTGCCTCCAGCCTTCTCCCCCATATTTTGGTCATGGTTCAGCAGCTGTGGCATCGTTCAGCTTTCTTTTCCCCTCCCCTGTCTCAGTTCCAGGAGGTCCTCCTTGGCTTTGGGCCCCCTTCCTGTGGGTGATGAAGGCAATGTAGGGAGAAGCAGCAGCTTCTCTGACTCACCCCTGCTTTCTCCATTCATACTGATCCAGTAACGCATAGCCTGTGCAGTACAGGGCTGACCAGGTCAGTCTCTGCCACCTTAGGACCTCATTTTTGTTCCCTGCGGCAGCTTGGCCATTTGCAAAATCAGAAATTGTAAAAGTACAAACAGGAGACAATATGCCATATTTTATGGATTTTAAGATGCCCCTCCCCTCCCATTTTCTTTCACATCTCCAATGTCAGGAATTGTCTTATAGTTGGGGCTGAGCAGGTGGAAGTCCCTATAAAGTGACCACAGCTTGACCCTGTGCCATGTGGTTACTGCTCCTAGGGCACAACTGATCATCTACATCCCTTGGCATGCCAAGCCACAGGCCTTTTGAGGACCATTTAAAGAAAGAAAATAAACTGGTTATTATATGAAAATCTCAGATAAGGAAAAAAAAAAAGAAAAAAGAAAAAGAGAAACCCTACCTGCATCAAACCAAGCAGAATGGATGACCTCAGAATACTTTTATAAGAAGTGTAGCATGCAAAACAATCTTGAGAAAGGAGAACAAAGCTGGAGGTATCAGTTTCTTGGATTTCAAGATATACTACAAAGTTATAGTAATCAAAACAGTAGGGTACTGGGAGAAAATATACGCATAAATCAACGGAAACAGGATAGAGAGCCCAGAAATAAATCCACAATTATATGGTCAATTAATCTTTGACAAAGGAGGCAAGTATATGTAACAGAAGAAAGTCTCCTCAAAAACAGTGTTGGGAAAACTGGAGAGCCATTTGCAAAAGAATGAAACTAGACCACATTCTTTTACCATACACGTAAAGAAACTCAAAATGGATCAAAGATCTAAATGTGAAGTGTGAGGTGTGCCTGTCTTGCTCAGCCTTTACAGCATGTGACTCTTATTCTTGAGGCTGTGAGTTTAGGTCCCACATTCAGTGTAAAGCTTACTTAAAAAAAAATTAAATGAATAAATGAGAGCCCTGAAACCATAAAACTCCTAAAAGACAATAAGCAGTAATCACTTGGAGATTGGTTTTAGCAACATTATTTGTGGGTATGTCTGCTTAGGCAAGGGAAACAAGAACAAAAATAAATTATTAAGACTACAACAAAATAAAAAGCTTTTGCACAGTAAGGGAAACCTGCAACAAAACCAAAAGGGAACCTACAGAATGGGAGAAGACAGTGGTGAATGATAAATAAAATAAAGAATTAATAACCAAAATATGTAAAGAACACACACACACACACACACACACCAAACCCCCAAAAAACCCAAACCCCAACATATAATCCAATTGAAAAATGGGCAGAGGACTTAATAGACATTTTTCCAAAAAATACATACAGACACCCAATAGACATGTGAAAAGATGCTCAATATCACTCATCATCAGGAAAATAAAATCAAAACCACAGGGAGATCTATCACCTTATACTTGTCAGAATGGCTAGTATTAAAAAGACAAGAAAGAACAAGTGTTGGCCAGGATGTGGAGAAAAAGGAACCTCTGTACATTTTTAGTGGGAATGTAAATTGGTGCAACAACTGTGGAAAACAGTATGGAGGTTCCTCAAAAAATTAAAAATAGATTTACCATATGCTTTAGTAATTCTAGTACTTGATATTTACCCAAAGGAAATAAAAACACTTGATTCAAAAAGATATATGCCCTCCTAGGTTTTCTGCAGCACTATTTATAATAGCCAGTATATGGAAGCAGTTCAGGTGTTTATCAGTAGATGAATGGGTAAAGATATGGTGTATATAGATATATAATGGAATATTATCCAGCTATAAAAAAGAATGAGATCTTGCTATTTGTGACAATATGGCTGGATCTAGAAGGTATTAGGTTAAGAGAAATAAGTCAGACCGAGAAAGGCAAATACCATATGATTTCACTTCCTTTTTTTTTTCTTTTTAAGATTTTATTTATTTATTTGAAAGAGAGAGAGATCACAAGTAGGCAGAGAGACAGGCAGAGAGGCAGGTGAAGCAGGGTCCCCACCGAGCAGAGAGCCCGACTCGGGGCTCGATTCCAGGAACATGGTATCATGACCTGAGCCAAAGGCAGAGGCTTTAACCCACTAAGCCACCCAGGGGCCCCTGTAATTTCACGTCTATATGGAATATAAAAAAAGAAACAAGTGAACAGACAAAAAAAAAAACAAAACAAAAATAGACTCTTAAATACAAAGAACAAACTGGTGGTTATGGGAGGGAAGGTGGATGGGGGATGAGTGAAATAGGTGAAGGGGATTAAGAGGTACAAATTTCCTGTTATAAAATAAATAAAATAATTTCCTGTTCTCATCTGGAGATGAAAAGTACAGCATTGGGAATACAGCCAATGATATTATAATAAGTTTATATGGTGACGTGATGATATACTTACTGTGGTGATCACTGAGTAATGTATAGAATTGTCAAATTACTATGTTGTACACCTGAAACTAATTTAACATTGAATGTCAGGTATATGTCTAATAATAATTTTTTAAGTGCAGCATGACAAAAGCTCTGGGTGGCTCAGAGGAACATATTGTGAGAAAAATCTGGGCACTGAAATCTCTCAGTTAGAAAGTAAATAAAAGTAGTGAGATTCTTAATGTGAGGTTTGGAAAAACGTTAACCCAAAATTTTAACTTTTATTTTATGTATGCATTAAGGCCATATGTAATAAAAATCTGTCTAAATACTTACCAAAGAGCTTTTTGAATACATTTAAATTAAAATATTAATGAAAAGAAAACATTGTATCATAGTTTGAATGGTAGCATTTTTTGTTTCTTATTAAACTATACCAGGAAAGGAGGCCAAGACTCAATGAAATATGGCTATTATCCCCAGTTTCACAAGAGCATGAACCTCTCTGGCTTAACAAAGCCTAAGGAATCTACTACAGAAATGGGTTGTTCTTACTACCCTGGAGACTTTTGTGCAGACTATGAACCAAAAGCTCAATATTAATTATAATTAATCTTAAAATTAATTATATTACAAAGTTGTATTATTTGGAAGATGTGTTTAAATGACTCAAAGTTAAAAGATCTCAGTATAATGCTGGTTCTATAATTATCCTGTCAGAAAACATTACTTGTAAAACTTAATGATGTAGAACCATAATCATAGCATCGAGTAGGAGGTTGCCAAGCAGATGGGAAAGTTTTTTGGTTTTTGTTTTCCAGTTGTTTTCTTCCCTTTCCTTCCCTCCTTTCACAAGGAGAATCAGCCACCTGTTTTTAAAGGCTGAAGTATTTTTACTGTTCTTGGTCAGAAACATTTGTTTAAACAAAGTAGCACTTGGTTGCTAAACCCTTGATTCTAAATGGACATAGCCATCTCATTTTTGTTGGGCCAGGGTTTGGATAACAATTTGATTTCCCAGTCTGTTTCTTTTGTGACCGTATAATCCTCTCCCAGTGTTGCATGCTCTGTGAGCTACAAGCACTTGAGAGCTCAGAAGCACAAAGACTCTAAGGTTTCTTTGGGATTAGCACCATACAAATGCAGATTTGGCACAATGGAAGACTGATTCCATCCTTGTAACTGTTACTGCTCTACTTCCTGCTTCCTCTGGGTAGCAAAGCTAGCCACTGTTTTTAAAATACTTACTTTAGCTGCTGACTTTTTCATTGGCTGCCTGGAGAAGAGGAGTTCTTGCCTATGTATTTCAGTGTTTTGATCCCTTTCAATTATTTTTTAAAATATATGTCATTAAATTTTACAGGAGTATTACAGAATTCCTAATTGCAGAATTTGAACTTGAGCTACGCAATCTTACTTTTCGTCTTTAATCTATGTGTCAATGACCTTTTTAAGTCTGATTACCTGTATGAACTCTCTTCAGAATCTTTCCCTGGTTAACACAGTATAGAGAAGTGCTGGAAACCAGTTCTTTTCTGTGACACAATTCTTCCAACGGAGTTGAAATGCTTTGCAAACAATTTCACGTATATCAGCCAATTCATATACAAAGCAATGTCATGTGAATCCTTTCCTTTTTATATATCATCTTTCAGTGATGATCAGGAATTCATGCTGGTACAGAGACTCTGGTTTGGGAGGAGGAAACAGGGGCTTGCGAGGGGAGGCCGAGAGCAGAAGCTGCTCACCTGCTGTTAGAACGACTTTAGCTGGTGGTACCAACATCTTCACCCTTTATGCATCTGCATCCTTTATGCATGAAATAGCAATATGCCTTTCCCTGTCGTGTAATCCTTATTTAGTTAATACCCAGTAGGATTTGCAAGCCCTTCACATCTCTGTGGATTTATTTTATTTCAGAGTGCAAGTGACTTTATGGCCCAATTACCATCATTGTGACTTATTGCATTATTGTGGGAGGAAGAGAGGAGCAAGAAATGCCTGATCACGTGTATCGTCATCAATGGAATGAGTGCCACTCACTCCTGGCCAAGGCAGAGGATGAAACCTTTCTGATCTATTGTTTATCAGAACACTGAAGCCTGGGTGATTGTGCCGTACTTTAACAGACAAGTGTGTCAAATGTATGGGTGAAGATGTTGCAGTGGTGGTGTTAGAGTAATTAATATTTGGAAGGTAATGAATATTTTGATTTTAAAGATGTCAAAGGTCAAAGACGGAAGGAATGACTAAGATCGGATGTTGACCCCCTCAAATTACAGGGGTATTGAAGCGAGACTGAGTCACCACCTGACCCCAGGAATGAACCAGCGAGGAGGGCTCCTTATTAGAGCAAGGCTCCCGGAAGCCAGATAGCCCTTGTGCTTGCAAGAGCTCAAGGTACAGCCGGCTGTGGAGCACCGAAGCAGCAGCAGCCACAGCAGCCACGGGAATCGTGACCCTCAGGCCCGGCACCTACCTGGAATTTCCGCAGCGCCTGGTTCAGAACCACCGGGGCGGACAGCTCCCCGCCGCCGCTGGTGCCAACTGCGGAAGGGGACCGAGAGCGCGGGCTTCACGCTCCGTGAGCCGGCTGGGGCGGCGGGAAGACCGGCTGCGTCCCCCCCAACCCCCGACACCCACTCGGTTCCTCCCTTCCCCCTGCGGGGCCGCGCGGGGCCTGCGGGTGGCCGTCCCGGGCCACACGTCCCGCAGGCGAGGAAGCCACGGCCGCCCTCCCCCCTGCCGCCACCGCCGCCGCAGCTGCTCTCCTTGCCCCGCTCGCCGAGGGGTGTGGAGCGTGCCCCGCGCGGGCCCCGCCCCGGCCTGCTCCCCATTGGCCAGCGGGCGGGCCGGATGTGCGAGGAGGCGGGGCCGTCTCTGGCGGCTCGCGCCCGGGAAGGTCGGCCAGGGAGCGCGGGGTGCGGCGGGAGGGCGCGCGGGGACGCAGCGGGCGCGGAGGAGACGCAGCGGTGGCGGTAGCGGCGGCACCTGGGCCCGGCCGCAGCCCCTGCCTCCCGCCCTCGCGTTCTGCGTCCCTCCGCGGCCTGCAGCCTGCGGCGCCCGAGCTCCGAGGGCGCTTCCGAGGGCGCTGGGTCCGAGGCGGCCAAGATGGCGGGCCGGTCGGGCGTGGGGTGGCAGGCGCTGTGCTGCGGGCTGCGCTGGTGGGGGGCGGCGGGCCGCGGCGCGGGCCCGGTGCACGGCGCGTGCGGCTGGGAGGCGCTCTGGGGGGCGGGCGCGCGGGCGGCGGCAGGGGCCAGGGCCCAGGTCGGCGGAGCGCGCGGAGGAGGGCGCCGGCGCTGCTCGAGGCGGCCCTCGCGCGCCACGAGAGCCTGCACATCTGGGACGAAGTGTTCCGCGAGTCCGGCCCGGACAGCGGCGGGAACGCCTTCTACAGCACGTCCGCCGCCTCGCGCTCCACGTCCGCCGCCTCGCGCTCCTCCTCCGCCGCCTCCTCGGACGCCAAACACAAGGGCCCCGGCCCCCTGCTGCCTCCCGACGCCCCCGAAGGGCAGGAGTCCGACGAGGACGAGGCCAGCGCGTGTTGGAGTGCCACGCTGCGGGACCGCCCGCCCCCGCGCTTCGTGGACACTGGCGGTAAGGCGCGGCCCGCGGGTGCGGGGGCTGCCTGGGGAGGCGTGAGCGCGGGGCTGGGAGAACTCCGGATGCTCCGCGGGCTGGCTGCTTGAGGGCGGCTTTTCGGTCAGCACACAGATGGGGCCCTGGCAGCGAGGATTTGAAGTGCGAGAATCTGGTTGCGTGGTGGTGGTTGGTGGGGGCCGCTCCGACTTCTTCGCGGATGGAGAGGATGAGGCGGAGGCCCAGGTGGCACCCTGCCGCTGGCAAGGACCCAAGGGGAGGGCCTTCCCTCCCTTGCTGGGAGTGTCCAACCCAGTCACACCTGTGGGGTTGTTGTTAGGGGTGCGTTTGAGTTAGGTTCCTAAAGCCCGATGCAGCTTGTGTGTGTGTGTGTGTGTGTGTGTGTGTGTGTGTGTCTGTGTCTGTGTGTGTTTGTTGCGGGTGGGGGGTACGTAAATCGTTTTGTGTGGATGGCCCCAGAGCAGCGTTACCCAGGTGCCAGGGGTGGGGCAGCCAGCCTTTGGAGGGAGGCCTAGTGCGAGCCGGGACGTCTTCACTGGCTCGTGTTTTCTCCAGTGAATCTGACCAACTTTGTCCATCCCTTTCAGGATCACTTGGTGAGAGCAGAGAAGAGTGAGAGGACCAGTTATCAGCGTTAAGCTGTCTTCTCTCGCTCCAGAAGGCACTTGTGTGTTCTGCTTACCGACACGGTCATGGTCAAGCCCCTGATATCTGGAGGTCGCAGGCCTGCTGGTGGTTGTGGCTGCTTGAAATCCTCTTTTACTGCCTACTTTTTGGGAAGGTAATTCTGACACGTCTCTGCTTAGCCTGCAGAAGCTCTGCGGCCTCTGCCCTCTGGGAGAGGTGGAGACCAGCCAGCAGTTCCACCTGTCCCCTGATGCTTTCTGTTCCTTGCTCGACAGCCTACTGTGGCAGGCCCTTGTTTCTGCACACCATTTTCTTGTGTTGAAGAGTGTGCAACCAGTGTTGTGGAGGACCAGGGAGTGGCCATACTGGACCCAATGCCGCTCTCCCTGTGGCTCTCCATGATTGTTGTTCAACCATAAGAGGGAAGGCCAAAGGGAACCCTGGCTGGTGCCTGGGCTAGGATCTGGACCTTGTGCCACAGCCTGCTGGTAGGCTGATTGGGTTGGCTGGACTCTCTCAGCAGGGAGTGGTCTGCAGACCTCCCACAGACAGGCTGCAGTGTGGACACCCTGAGCTACAGCTGGGCTCTAGGGTCCGAGTCAACTGTGCTGTGTTTTGGAATGGGTGAATTTAACATATTCTCATTTACGCTTCAGTTCAGAGTTTGGGAATTTTGAAAGTCACATCACCCTGCATAATCCTTTTAAAGCCCATACATTTCCCAGAATGTCATAAGGGTTTCCAGCCCCAGATGGCTGTTTTCCATTCAATTAGCTCTTTAAGAATTGTACGTACCCAGAGCTCTGGTTTGGCAGACTTGATGCTGTGAGTGCTGTGATCCAGTTTTTGATCTTGGAACATGAGAGACATGTCCTCTTCTTTCCCTGCCTCTCTGGGGAAAATAGGGGAATCATGTTAGCTTAAGCCTGGTTATGACTAAGAGCCCATGAGTGTTGGTCTGAGAAGGATGAGCACACCTAAATACATTTTCAAGCAATATTCTGTTTCTCAGTAACCTATACTTGGGAGAAATTCTGCATCAGAGCAATTTAGTCTAGCCACTGTGGCACTTAAATGGTCATGAAGTTCAGGATCATTTGTCATTTAGCATCAGGTTCAAATTCTGCTTCCTTTGGATGTGCACTGAGCTCACATCTGGACCTGAGAATCACAGGCAGGCAGGTGCTTTAACCAAAGACATTTAGTGGTTATTGGATGGTATTTATACCCAATTTTGTTTTCTGTTTTTTTGTGGAAGCTTGCTTTTAAAATCCAGCCCTAATGAAGAATTTCCTTTTCTTCTTGAAACAGTCTTTCCCTGTGGGAAATTTGGGGTGGTGGCGGAAGGGTGAGGTGGATGGTTTATTAAGCATGAGTTCAGATGGCCTGGAACAATGGGATATGATTTATGGGGCCTGGAAATAGATGCCGGGCAGAGAAAACCCTTGTGCCCCGCGGTGGGGGGAGGAGAGATGGACGGGTTTGGTAAGAGTGAGAGCTGCACCCTGGCCAGTCTGAGAGCAGAGAGGCTCAGGCTCTGAGGTTTATTAAAGTGTCAAATATAACCCCACTTTAGGAAGGCAGCTTGGGCCTGTCTTCCATCTTTGTTCCCTGGTTCACTGACAGACGTCAGCGGGCCGGTGGGGTAGGAAAGGGTGGCAAACAGGATGGTGGCATTTGGATCTGTGATCAACCCTCGAATAGGAAAATCCGTAGCAGAAATGGCTGTTGCTGCTAGAAGCAGATGAGGAAATCAAAGGACTTAGGGAACAGGTTTCATGCCTGCCTTCTGCTGCAAAAGCGTGTGTGTGTGTGTGTGTGTGTGTGTGTGTAGATAAGTGAATGTGTATGTGTGCATAGGTGTCTTACACATAAATATGTATTGCTTGTGCTGGATTGGGCTGGTTGGGGATTTTGGTTTTGGTTTTAAATTAGAGATCACAGGTGCTGTCTAGGAGTCCCGCTGATGCCCTAGAGTCCCTGCGCCGGAGAGAGGCATCGGCACTGGGCACCCCTGAGCTTGGATCTGCATCTGGAGTGCAGTAGGGAGGCACCTGGTGCCCAGCCGAGGGGAGGAGGGCAGGGAGGCAGAGGTGTTTCTGTGGTTCAGGTTGAGACTAGTCCACGAACAGCTCTTCTAGTCTTCCAGTCTTCCCAGATTCTTCCTTCTGTTCTGTCCACACATTTAGCTTCCTGGATCAGGCGCTCCAGAAGTGCAGCCAGCAGATAGGAGTGGAGGTACCCTCTCCCTCTCCCCCTTCCCTCTCCTCCCTGGCTTCTGGTTGTGCCTGGAGATATGGGCCCCCTTGAGGTGATTTAAATACAAAGACCATGCTTGCCCTGCTGCCTCTTAAACCCTGTCTGAAGGGAGGGTCAGCTTGGAAGCTGGAGATGCGTGCTGGGACCCCAGGGTCCAGAACCTTCTCCTGATCAGACTTACAGCTCTCCCTCTAAAATAACCCCTTCAAGCTGTCAGCCTCACCTGCCCACTGTGTAAATAACTGACACAGCAGCACAGCAGGCGGGCTCACTCCTTGGAAGCAGCACGAAATTCAGGACGCGCTGGTTTCTGGGCTTCTGCCCTTCTCATTTCCCATTCTGAGCAGTCTTGTGACTCGTTTCCTCTGAGGAGGCAAAGGAACAGGCAGATTTCCCAGATGCTCAGGGGCCCCTCTGTGTTTGGCTTTGTCGGTGGTTCCTTTGCCATGGCTGGCTGAATTCTGAGCTGTTTGCTTTTTCTCTTAGAGGCTGGACATCCTAAGAGTTTTTTTTTTCTGTGTACCGTGTCAGCAACCCTCGGTAATCATTCAGCAGGGAGGTGTGACCTTGAGAAGCTGAAGACGACCGTAGGCCTTAGGAAGTTAACACGGTTAAATGTTTTATCTTAGGGTTTGTTGTTGGTTTACTCAGCTTAAAGTCTTTTTTGACTGAGAAGTAAGAGGAGAAACATCTTAAAGCTAGAGTTAAATGTATATGCTTGTAATGGGTTTGTGAGCTGAGGTACCTGAGCCCTCATCATTGGTGTCCACGGTGAGCTACTGCTCCCAGCTTTAGCTCTGTATGGCATTCGGTGGCTCCGGGAGGAGCTGTGCGTCTGGGCGAGCGACAGGGTACGCCTTATGCAGTGCTCCCTAATAGTCAGCCACGTGCCCCTACCACACAGAATTCAGAGAAGGGAGCTTCCTGGAGGGAGGTGGTGTTCAGGCTGTGGGCATGACGGTGACCACAACCAGCGGGCCCCGGTCATAATGTTCCGTTTCATAATCACGCCAAACCTTTGTGAGTACTCCGAGAGAGCTGCGATCACCTCCACTTCACAGAGAAACATGGATTCGTCTGAGGCGATGAGATTACCTGGGGAAGTGGTAGCCTTCTCTCGAGGGAGACTTTATTAATCAGGGAAGGTCGTGCCTTTTTAGTTTTTTTTTTCGTTACAGCAATCTGAAAACTTTTGCTGTCAGAAATACTTTCGTATTTTTACAGGGAATTGCTTTACAGGGTCTTTTTCTCAGGGCGTACGCAGTTCAGTGAGATCTAATGCATGTATGGATTTGGATTTGTTTAACCAATCTGCACAGTCGGATAAGAGACAGGAAATCTGCAATGTTATCTCTTTATTTAATCTGTCTCAGCCACTGTGATGAGCGTCGATAGAGCCCTTCTACAGGCAGCAGGGCTCTGAATCCATGGGGAATCTGGGAGTTGTGTGGGGTCTGGTACTCAGTTTTATTTTATTTATTTAAAGATTTTATTTATTTTATTTGACAGATAGAGATCACAAGTAGGCAGAGAGGCAGGCAGAGAGAGGGACGAGGAAGCAGACTCCCTGCTGAGCAGAGAGCCCGATGCGGGGCTCGATCCCAGGACCCTGAGATCATGACCTGAGCCGAAGGCAGAGGCTTTAACCCACTGAACCACCCAGGCGCCCCTGGTACTCAGTTTTAGAGTTGAAAACTCACCTTTATTTTTAAGAAGTGTGATTGTGTATTTTTTCTTATTAATAAGTAATATATGTACATTTTAGGGGAAAATGATAAAATTTTAAGAAATCCCATAAACCCTCATGACCTTAGCTAATCATAGTTAATCATATTGAGTATATTCTTCATATATCTTAGGTGTCAGCTTGTTGGGTGACCTGCTCTTTAATTGTAATTAATATATTGTAGTCGTTTTCCATTTACATTTTTAAATGTCGATTTTAATGAGTCCGCGGTATCACACAGTTTCCTCTGGGTCCGTGTTGTTGCTGCCTCCCTCTTGTATTTGTTCTGCTGTGATAAATATTCTTGAAACCTAAGTCTGTGTGCACATCTGTAGCACAATCCTTAGCAGAAAATGACCGAAGCAGAATTGAATCAAGGACCCACTGTAAGGGTTTTGGTGTCTGTGGTGAAATAGGTCTCCATAAACATATCTACAATGCTCCTGCCGGCTGTGCACAGAAATCCTTAGAAAGTCATGCTCGGAGGACCTGCTCCAGTGTGTGAATCCTGCCCACCGGGGCTCTTAGAGGACCGTTGCCTTTGGTAAAGCTTGCTGAGGTGTAATACACACACACAGCACATGAGTCCTAGCATGCGGCACGCTGTGTGTAACTACTACCCAGATGAGGATCAGGAACATTCTGAACACACCAGAGGTTCTTTCCTGCTCCTTCCCAGTCAGTCACTTTCTGCCCCCTGCTTCTCTTCCATCACCAGCGATCAAGTTTGCCTGTTACCTTGCACTGGTGGTTCGGTTCCTCAGGACATCTGTGGATTCCTTCTTGTTGTCGCGTATGTGGCATCTTAAATTTCGTTATCGTCTGTTGTCTTCCATCACGTAGGTACTGTAGTCAGTTATCCGTTCTCCTGTTAATGGTCTTTTACATGGCATCCAGTTTGGGGCTTCCGAGGATAAGCTGCTTTAGACATTCCTGTGGTTTTGATGGACAGATACATTTCCCTTGATCATGTAAACCTAGGAAAAGGTTTTCCAGGTCCTAGATTAGATGCGGGTCTCCCCTGTCGACCTCGTGGACTGGGTGATGTTTTGCTGAGGCCTGTCTTGTGCATGGCCAGATGTTGGCCACCTCCATTTGGCCTCTCCCCACCAAATGCCCAGTGGCGCCCTTTCCTCCAATTACATCAACCAAACGTTTCTCCAGGCATTGCCATATGTCCCCTGGGGAGCCAAATCACCTGCAGCTGAGAACAACTGCTTAATTTTTTTTAAATTTATTTAAAATTTATTTTTTGAAAAGATTTTATGTATTTATTTGAGAGGGAGGGGAGAAGCAGAGGGAGAGGAAGCCAACTCGCTGTTGAGTAGGGATCCCGGTGCAGGCCTGGATCCCAGGACCTTAGGATCATGACCTGAGCCGAAGGCAGATGCTTCACCGACTGAATCCCCTGGTGCTCTGAGAACCCCTGCTTCAGTACATGCTGCCACACTGTGTTCCAGTTCATCCAGCTGCCAGCGATGTGCGGGACATGCCATGTGTTAATTCAGCAACATACTGAACCCTGCTGGGATAAAATGATGAGTGAGACCTGTCTCCTGGGGTCCAGCAGGAGAGACAAAGTAAAGACAAGGAGAAAGAGCCTCTGGGAAGCAGTGGGATCAACGTTAACAGGGATTTATATGGAATTCTGGGGAGGGTCACCTGGTCCAGCGGGGTTGGGGAGGAGGTGGCCCCTCGGATGGAGGTGGCCCCCTGAGCTGCTTCTGGAAGCAGAGATAATGATTACTCAGGTGAAGAGGAAGGAACAGGGCATCTCCAACTCGGGCAAAGGCCAGGAGGAGAGAGAAGGTATGCCACTCTGCCCAGGGGTGAACCCACCCTTTTCCTACCCTGAGCATCCCGACCCGAGGCCTTATATACGAAAATGTCCTGAAACGCGACATGATGTCCTTGTTACCACAGCACAAGTAACTGTAGCTGGGATCCAAGGTCCCATGTTCAGGTGCAGATACAGATGTTTACAGTGTTTCCTGGCGCCCACAGGGAGGGGAATGTGGTCGGCTCGGTGAGATCTATGAACTTAGGATGGAATCTCTGGAGAAGCCCTGAGCTCTGCCCTCGAAAGAAGGAAGAGGGAAAGGGAAAAATTCAACTTCTGTTGGCGGAAAGAGGCACGGTGTTGTCTCGGGGTGGGAGGGATGTCGTACTAAAAGGATAACAGGCTCTGAAAACACCCTGTAATGTGACGATGATGTTCCGCCCTGACTGGCACGTGGTGCAGAGAGCCCCTCTCCCCTTTTAGAGTTTCAGAAAAAACTTATTACAAAAGTAGGAACCCCGGGCAATAGTTAGCTGTGTGTTTAATAAGCCACTTTACTAAAAAGTTTAGAACTGCAAATCTTGACACTCTCACTGCAACAGACTCACTCCTTGGCCAGGATATTGGAAACTTCATCTGCTTCCATTTCCAGCTTCTAGGCTCGTGGACACCCCCACCCCATCCCCATGTCTTCTGTGGAAGAGGAGCGATCTTTTACAAATATAAGCTAATCTGATGATTCCCTGCTTAAACCTTCATGTAGCTTCTGGCTGAAACCAAAGGGAATTCCAGAGTCCTTCGCAAGGCCTCCAATGCCAACAGCTGCTCCGCAGCCTTCCTTTCCAGTGTCCCCTTAGTCCCCTGTCCTGCTGTCTGCACATAATCTATTCATTTCCGCCTTCATGCCTATGGGGCCCATACCTGGAATGTTCTTCATGGCAGGCTCTGCTTGTTAGTTTGATCTTGATTCAGATGTCACTGCCTTACCCCATCCCTCTTTGCTGCCACATTTGCTAATATGTTTCCTTTGTGGGATGAGATGCTGGATGTCTTGGTCACAGTTAGGACACGGTGAGTCCTCTATGTTTGTTGGATAAAGGAACTAACAGAAGACCAGATGAACACACAGCTAGATTGTTAAAAATGAGGATGGAATGAGCACCAATGGAGAAATGTCTAAACGTTTTCTACATCCCAAATAGTGGAAGAGAGGTTGGACCACTCTTGAGGGAACGGATTCCCTACTAGGAAGGCAGCGAAGCAAGTCTGGGATGTGTTTTACAGGTTTTCTGTCCTGCATAGAAAACTGAACTTGGCCTCGGAGGAACTCTACAATCTTGGGCTTCTGAGGCCTCCCCACTTCCTAAGAGCTAGAGACCCCCAGACAGGAGCCTATTAGAAATCTGAAGGGAAGCCAACCTCTTGTACCCTTTTATCTGTTTAACAAGTGCTTGTGTGTCCTGTACTATGTGCATATCGTGTTCTAAGAACTTCGGTTTTTTTAAAGATTTTATTTATATATTTGAGAGAGAGAGAGAGAGGGCAGGAAGTGAAGAGGGAGGGAGAGGGACATGCAGACTCCTCGCTGAGCAAGGAGCCTGACACGGCCCTCTCCCAGGACCATGAGATCATGACCTAAGCTGAAGTCAGATGCTTACCCACTGAGCCACCCAGGTGCCTCTAAACACTTTGTAACGTGTGTGCTCCTCAAAACAATCTTGTGATGTATTGTTATCCTCATTTTTAGTATAAGGAAACTGAGTCACTGATTGGTCAAGTGATCTCAGGTGAAAGAGTTCCTTTGATTAGGGCTCGAGGAAACCCCATCCTTACGGCGTGAATGTGGAACACAGTATATCTGTTCAGATCTGCTACTTAATGGTATTTCCCTTGTGAGGGGCCCTTGAAGGCCAGTGTCATTCTCCAGATCTGTCTGACCTGCTGCCTCTCTTCCTGGTGGCAGCACCTCATTACTCAGCACCCTTTGTCGTGAGACGGGACCGCTGCCTGGATTCAGCGCGGTGGAAAATGAGCCCAAGGGTGGGCTCCACTCTCAGGCCTGGCCGCGGGGAGGCCCCTGGGAGCCACACGTCAGGGATGTTGGGGGCCGGCAGGTAAAACGACCTCGTATCGAAATCACCATTTGGAGAAAAGCTGCTCCTGCATCAGCCACAGCTCTCAGGGATTAAAGGCTTTTCGGCCAGAAATGAACTTCTTCCCCTGTTGGTTCTTGGTACGTTTGGTGGGGGGTGTTAGAGGAGCCGGGTTTGCAGACACAGACGCTGAAGAAAAGCGGATTCCTCTAGGGAAGTGGATTCAGAGCAGTAGGGCCCACACGGCATTGCTGCGTGGGGACTCCTGAGGGGCTACGAGGGAAGACAACCCAGAGGATAAAAATCGATTCCCTGTCTCCTTGCTGCGACATTTCCACGGTGATTTTGGGAGCGGCCACGGAAGGGTGCCGGGAAGCCACGTGCATCCTGCGCTCTGGAGATGGGTGCTGAACCGCACGTCAGTGGTTTGAGGCTGTAGATGGTTTGGAAGGGGCTAGGGGGTCAGTTTATGGCTGGAGAGGACCTGGGGCAGGTGGCCTGGGCTGTGCGTGGGCTCCCCCTGTGACTTTGCACCAAGGGGCTCCTTCCCAGGGTTCTGAAGGTCAGGAAAGATGTGCGGGGAAGCCCAGAGCTGCTGGCTCATTCTGGGGAGCTTTATCTTTCTTCCTTTAAACTCCCTCTGTCCTGTGTGGCCAAAATGCACATGATGGCTTTTGTGCTACTTAGGAGATTTTCAGACCTTTGCAGCAACCAGGAACCTTAAAGAGGGCAAACCCAGGGTACCTATATGAGGCAGGGGAAAGCAGGCGCTGTCTTTGAAGTTGGGAGTGGGAGGGCCCCAGAGCCCCCCACCCCAGGGTGCTTCCACACCCCATCCCGCTCAGTTCCTCATACTCTAATGTGAAGGACCTTTGGCTGGGACCTGGGTCAGGAGGGGAGAGAGGCCTCTGAGAGGCACCCAGTCCTTTTCTGAGATGGTGAAGAGGACACTGATAAGTCCATGAGATTCTGGTGTTTCAAAGCCACCCAAAAGTGTCTATGGCAAAGTGATTAAAAATTGAATTATTTGGGGGCTTCCTAGGTGCCTCAGTTGGTTAAGCATCTGCCTTCGGTTCAGGTCATGGTCTCAGGGTCCTGGGATCGAGCCCCAAATCGGGCTTCCTGCTCAGTGGGAGAGTCTGCTTGTCCCTCTGCATATGTGCTCTCTCTCAACAAATCACAATTTTTTTTTTAAATTTTAAAGATTTTTATTTTATTATTTTGGATGGAACTGGAATGGGAGGACATCTGTTTCCTTCTTTAGGAAACTGTTACAAAAAGAAGATCATGGATTGGGAGAGAGGATGATTTTCTAGGAAGAAAAAAGGTAAATAAGTGTAATTGCCTAAAAGTGGTGACAGTCTTGCTTGTAGATGTTCCTCCTGCATTTTGGGAAGTTGGAGAATCCGTAATACTTTCAATTAAAGTTTTCCTGAGAATCCCCAGCTGACTTTGGGGGTGGGGGACATTGTCCTTTGTGAAGATTTTGAGTTTCTGTGAGTGAGCAGACCTCCACTCCAGAGTGACATAAAAAGCAATCTGCACCTCCTTCCTGATTTGTCTGTAATGAAACTTGCTTTCCTCAGGTCCCAGCATTCGAGGCAGATAAATATGTTCCCTTTCGTAGGCTCTTACTCATACTTCAGCAAGATTTCCCATGTGCTTTCCTTGGCTGGCTGGGAAACTGGACCACAATTTATGGGATCTTAGGGGACAGGCGCATAGAATTCCAGTGGGATCCCAGAACAGAAACTAATTGGAGATTAGAGACCATTGTGGTGTGAAGCTTTTCTTTGAGATCGAAAGAAGTGCATGTTATGCAAATATTAGCAAGTGTAAGTTCACACTGTCTATTGAAAATTTATAGACTCATTATGGTCTCGAAGGCAGGAAGCTAAGTAGATTTTGGGAAAGATGCAGGTAAATTCTCGGAGGTGGCAAATTTCCCCAGGGAAAGTAGAATGGCTAAAGAGTATGGCCCACACTTTTTTTTTTAAAGATTTTATTTATTTGCCAGAGATAGAGAGAGAGAGTACCCACAAGCAGGCAGAGAGGCAGGCAGAGGCAGCGAGAGAAGCAGGCTTTCCTCCGAGCAAGGAGCCCGATGTGGAACTCGATCCCAGGACCTTGGAATCATGACCCGAGCCGAAGGCAGCGGCTTAACCAACTGAGCCACCCAGGCATCCCTGGCCCAAACTTTTTTTTTTTTTTTTAAGATTTTATTTATTTATTTGACAGAGAAAAATCACAAGTAGATGGAGAGGCAGTCAGAGAGAGAGAGAGAGAGAGGAAGCAGGCTCCCTCCCGAGCAGAGAGCCCGATGCGGGACTCGATCCCAGGACCCTGAGATCATGACCTGAGCTGAAGGCAGCGGCTTAACCCACTGAGCCACCCAGGCGCCCCCTGGCCCAAACTTTTTAAAAAGATTTTATTCACTTATTTGACACACAGAGAGCCAGAAAGCACAAGTTGGGGGAATGGCAGAGGGAGAAGGAGAAGCAGGCTCAGGGGAGCTGAGCAGGGAGGCAAATGTGTGGGACTCCATCCCAGGAGCCTGGGATCATGACCTGAGCTGAAGAAAGACACTTAACCAACTGAGCCACCCAGGCGCCCCCCGGCTCCAACTTCCAATTATGGTGTATGAGATACCTTTGGTAGGAAGGAATGAAGATCAGCAACTGTCCTTGATTCTGCTTCTCAGGAAGGCATTGTGATGTGGTGCCCAGGACTTTGGAGACACACACATGCTTGGTGCCCTCCGGCTCTGCCACTAAAGCAACACCTTCCAGAGGGCAGCTGCAGGCACCGGGTGGCGTCACACAGGGTCAGACCCGGGAGGCACTCAGCCATGTACCCCTTCCACCATCCTGCTGGGGTTAAAAAAATTACCTATATATATAAAAAAAAAAAAGGACCAGAATAGTGGGAATGAATGAAAGATAAAAGTTTCCTATGTAGTAGTGGTAGTTCTCTTGTAGTACTTTTTCTCTCTCTGTCTCTCTTTTTTTTTTTCTTTCTTGGTTTGTTTTCTGGGGAAGGGGCCTGCCATGTGGGTTTTCAGTCAATGATGTTCCCTGACTTAAGTCCTACCGCCCCCCTCAAGGGGGTGGGCTCTGAGGAAACTTTTTTTTTTTTCAGGCTTTTGTTCTCTGGCGGTTTTTTGTTTGTTCATGTTTTTTTTCTCACTTTGACCGCTTTTGATGGTTTTTGTAGTTTTAGAGGAAAACAAACCGCACCCTGATCTCCCTCTCAGAGAGAAGCCTCAGTCTGGCTGCAGAGCCCAAATAAGTTCCCCCTTGGCCGCTGGCAGAGCAGGTTCCAAGTCGCTGTCCCTGGGGATGGAGGATCTTTTGCTTGTACCCAAAAGCACGGCAGCAGCAGCTTTGGGCACCTCTAGACCGCTAGAGAGGTTCCAAGCAGCAATCGCACACTGAGATTTTCCCGCTGGCCCGGGCTGGGAGTGCCCGGTCTTTCTGGGTCTAAGAGCGCCCACCTTACATGCACCAATTTCAGGGAAGGCAGAGGTTCGCGCGCGGGTCTCAGGCTCTGAGAATGAGGCACAGGTCCGAGAGCACCAGGCTGGGCCTTCGCGCACCTCTCTGGGGCGAGAGTTTGATGCAGGCTCTGAAACAAGGGTGTTTATCAAAGGGCACCGGCTGGGCCTTTATACCTCTTTCAGGGGAGTATCTCAGGCTCTATAGCAGGACTCTTGCATTCTGTCGCCTGGTGTGGCTCCCATTCCCTCACAGGAAGCGGACCCCATGCATTCTCCTTGCACTGGCAGCTTAGGGACCAAGAGCTGGTTTCTCTGCCGCACTCTCTCTGACTCAGTGCCAAGGGAGGCTGTCCTGGGACCAGGGACTTAAGCCCTTGTCCCTAGCCGCCCCGATTCCCACAATTTCCCCAGAGATGCTTTGCTCTTTTGGAGTGCTTTCAACCAGTCTCCGAGTTAATGCTGGTCCCCAGACGCAGGGCACTCTCGCTTGTATTGGGGTATTACTTTCCAACTGTTTGCCTCTGGTAGCTCCCTCCCCCTTTTGTTTATCTTCTGATATCAGTTCACAGTTCCCACTCCGCTTTACCTGCCCACTGGCTTCTTCTCCCCCTGTAGAGATCCACACGTGTATAATTTTGATCTCAGGCTGATTTCATGGGTGATTGGAGTTCATGGGTGATTGGTAGGTAATCAGCTCATTTTGGGGTACAAGTTGAAAAGACGCCTTCTAATTCCGCGCCATTTTGTCCCCCCTCTTAACTTTTTTTTTTTTTTATTTTATTTGACAGCACAAGTAGAGGGAGAGGATGAAAGAGAAGCAGGATCTGCACTGAGCAGGGAGCCAGATGCAGGGCTGGATCCCAGGACCCTGGACAGATGCTGCACTGAGGGAGCCACCCAGACACCATTTTAGACCTAGGATGCAGGTAGGAGAAGCAAGCCAGGGGTTTCTTGGCCCAACACTAATGACCATGGCTCAGACAAATCCATCTTCCACTTCAGGCTTCCAGATACTCTGCGAAGGAGACATTCCCCTTCCTGTCCCTGAATGCTCTGCCAGGTCAAGGCAGATCCATGTTTCTGAGGGTTCCTCTTTGGTCATTCTGTCAGGGACAGCCAAGAGGGCTCCAAGCCTGTGTGGACCCCAGGCCTGGGGATCCCAGCCCTGAACTCTTTGCTCTGCCCTTGATGACCCCAGAATAGATCAATTCAGCAACTGTCAATCCATGCCAGGCCAGGGAACAAACACAGCAGTACACAAGATCAACTCGCCTTGGTCCCAGGAGCCTGGATTCCCCAAGGAGGGCTTCACCTGGTCTCTGAAGGGGATTCCAGGGGTTCCAAGATGGCCATGGGTGGAGCCCACCAGGTAGAGAGGCCCCTGGAGAGTGTCCACTGGCACTGAGCAGACGGAAGATCCCCTCAGGCCTTCCCTCGTGGCTCCACTGTGCCCTGGGGAGAGAAAAGGGCCAGCCACACTGCACCAGGGCCGCAGCTCGGCCACCCAGGAGCAGCAGCGGGCCTAGCCTGGAGCTCAAGCAGCGGCAGGGAGCGGCAGGGAAGCCAGGACTGGGCAGGGCCTGGGGTCCTGGAGTCAGCAGAAGAGCAGCGGGAAACAGCAGGGGGCGCAGCCAGCCCCCTCACCGGACAGGACAGAACAGGAGGCTGGGCGAGGGCGCGCAGGCCTGCAGAGAGGCCTGCACTCCTGTTTGCCACCCCCCACCTGCCACAGCTCGCCCGCACCTGCCTGCCCCGCCCACCGCCTTCTGTGGGCCCAGCAAACTCACTGCACAAGTAGTGCCTCCCGGGAAGGCAGGGGTTCTGGGCTGGCTGGGCAAGGCGCAGGGGAGTGCATCGGTGCCCCGCTGACTCAGGTACTGAGGGGCTGGGGAGGGGTAGGGGCGCTAGGCAGAGAGGGAGACTGGGGCCCTGCTGCCCGCTGCCACCTGCTGCTTCGTCCAAGGGAGCGGGAGGGGGGCCTGGAGGACAGGCTCCTGGCGGCCTGGTGCCTCTACGCCCCATAGCCCTTGCCCCACAGCCCTCGCTCCACTTCTCGGTATCCAGGGAACCCGTGGGGCCCTACTGACATCAAGGGGCCCAGCACCACTGGGCTCGTCTGGACCCCGGAGAGACGCCTGTGCTGACAGGCTTCTTTTCCAGAACTTGATGGAAAATTTTGTCCCTCAGAATCGCCGGGCTCCCCAGCCTGAGAGGCGCTGGCTCAGCCCGCACAGCCTGGGCCCCACTGGGCCCCCTCCACCTCAAGTTCCTTTTACCCAGGAGCCCCAGGATACCATTTTTTTCTGGCCCATGGACCCCTTTCCCCCACCCCCACCCCCACACCTCTACTTTGGGCCTGCAACCACCCTGGGATCACTTCCATCTCCGGCCCCCTACCCCTTGTTGGTGGTCCTTGTCCACCTCCAGGCCTGACCCCTGGCCCCTCTCACCTCTGGAGTTACTGAAACCCTTCCACTTGGGGGCCACTGGCATCTGTGATCCCAGACTCCCGGGACTCCCCTCCACCTTGGAGCTCCCTACCCTGTTTCCTCTAGGAACTGCTGTGCCTAGAGCACCGAAACCCCACATTCTCAAGCCAGCTGTCTTTGGGCCAAGGACTCAGGTATCCTCAGGGACCCTCCTTTCCAGGGCACATACTCCTCTCTGTGCAGGAGAGACCAGAGAGAGCAGGCTTGGGGATCCTTCACTCCAGCTGGATGGAGGGGCAGAAGCTGGGGTGTGTGTGAGGGGGTGCTGACAGGTGGCCTCCCTGGGTAAGGAGCTTCCAGGAGGAAACTTCAGAGTGAGGCTATGATGTGGAAGCCTCAGGAAGCACTGGCTGCACAGACTCCAGGCTCCTGGCTTGGGCAGTGGGCATTTAGTGGCCAGAGCCCTACAGGACCAACCCTGTCCAAACCCACCCCACCATGGCAGGCTTTTTTTGTCTTTAATTTGCACAGCAACCTTTTCTCCAGTATGAAATTGAAAGCTTTGCTTTGGAAAGTTTTGTGTCCAGGAGGCTCCTGGGCATCCACTTACTTTATTTCCGGAGGCTAGTTGAGGAGGGTGGAGTCTTTGGGACCTTCACAGCAGGTCTCCTGATCCTTCCTGACTTCCTTTTTTTTTTTTTTTTTTTTTGATTTATTTATTTGAGAGAGAGAGATAAAGAGCACACCACAGAACACATGCAGGCACAGGTGAATGGGCCAGGTGAATGGACCTGTGCCAAAACAAAGAGTCAGATGCTCAACCAGCTGCAACCACCACCCCCCGTCCACCTTTTACAGATGGGTTACATCTACACACTGTTAGGCGCTTTGCCTGGACCCGGCTAGTCTTACAGCAGTCCTAGGACACTGTCTCTTGCCCAGTGTCTCTGGTCAGTACCAACCCATGCCTCAAGTGTGGGAATGACTTCTTCCTGACTCCTTTTTTTTTTTTTAAGATTTTTTATTTTATTTTATTTATTTGACAGAGAGAGATCACAAGTAGGCAGAGAGGCAGGCGGAGAGAGAGAGAGGAGGAAGCAGGCTCGCTGCTGAGCAGAGAGCCTGATGCGGGACTCGATCCCAGGACCCTGAAATCATGACCTGAGCCGAAGGCAGCGGCTTAACCCACTGAGCCACCCAGGCGCCCTTCCTGACTCCTTCTTAACTCCCTGTCCAGCCTGGGTTGCCCACCGCCCTCCAGGCTGTCCTAGTTGTATATATTGGATCTCTGTAGATAGTGGGCACCATCAGATCCTCACCTGTCGTGGCCGGCGCAACAAATCAACCAGGAACATGAGGGTAAGAGGATGAAGAAATGAACTCGAGAAGCAGAGATATGGGGGACAGGAGGAGCACTGAGGAGGATGTCCAACAGTGCTAAGTTTATTCAAAGCCTTAAGGCCATATATATAGTGACATTACATCTGTGTTTATTTTTTTGTTTTTAAAGATTTTATTTATTTATTTGACAGAGAGAGATCACAAGTAGGCAGAGAGGCAGGCAGAGAGAAAGAGAGGAGGAAACAGGCTCCCCGCTGAGCAGAGAGCCCCATGCGGGACTCGATCCCAGGACCCCGAGATCATGACCCGAGCCGAAGGCAGCGGCTTAACCCACCGAGCCACCCAGGCGCCCTACATCTGTGTTTAGTTAAGCAACTATGGTTCCTCATGACGCCAAATGGCTGATGCCAGTACAAATACAGCAAACCTGAAAGTAAATTATGGGTTGTACTAAGGCAGCAAGGACCAGCAACGAACTTTTTAGCCCAACCGAATTGTTCTCATTTGTTTAGTAAGCGTGTGGGAAGTCACGTAGGCGAGCGCACAACACATAGCACAGACTCTTGCCCAGTGCTACTGAACTTTTCCCGTCCTAAACCTTTTGTTAGGTTATTTGGACTTTAAAGGAGGCACAAGTCAGGGTCTGGTTTGGTTCTCGTCTCAAGCCTTATTGCGGCCTCCCACACTCACCGAAATGAGAACATGGCTCAGGGTTATGGAGTGAATATACCCTTTAGGAAACATTAAAGGACATAGCATAACTGGTCCGGGGTCACCCAGCCTGTGAGAGGCATGGGTGAGATTCAGACTGCACTGGGTGCCACAGCCATTTTCAGCTCACCTTAGTGTCCAACCTGGTCCCAGAAGGTTCCTGCTCAGGACTTTGCTTTGTGCTGAGCTGGGCTTGCTTCCTGCCTTTGAAGCCATTTTCACAGTGTATCCCCAGCCCACCCTCTCACATTGAGCATCAGGGCTGCCTTGGCTGGCCTCTGTTGATCGTGCCATTCCTCTCAATCCCTCTGTCACTCCTCCGGCCCACTGTCCTACTGCCCTCTGTCCGGTGGGCCAAGTTCTGAGTTTCTTACCTGCACTTCCTCTTAACTGTGCTCTGTTGAAATCCTCTCTAACAGGGAAGACCTGCTTATCAGAGCAGCTTGATTTGGAATCCATCTCCCCTGGAGGTCAGAGCTTCTGACCATCATGTCCCCAGCCTCAGCACTGGGGATGCCTGCCCAGCCTATTCTGGGTGCTCGTGGAGCTCTGGGATCTTGGAGAAGATTTGCCATGAAAATAAGCATTTATACATAACACGGAAGAGAAGATTTGAGGAAATTGAGTGAGTGTCATCTGGTAATGTTTGTGTTAGGATGGTTCTGAAATTTCTGGGCCCTGAGTTACCAAGAACCCTAGGTTGCCCAGCTGGAAGGACCTCAGATAGATCAGCTGGGCTCCTCACCTCATTTGACAGATGGGAAGTTGAGGCCCAGAGCTTAGTGCCACAGAGCAGGAGTGAGGAGAGATGTTAGTGACAGGAAGAAATCATAGGGTAAGCACAAAGTGGCTGAGCCTGGGCTTTGTTTATGCAAATGAGTTGCTAAAACAGTGGGCCTGAGGCTGCTGACTCTATCTAGTGGCCAGCAAGAAGTAACACCAGCCCACACCTTCTGAGGTTTAACTCATGCCAGGAATGATTCTCAATGTTTTATTTGTGGGCACCTGGGTGGCTCAGTTGTTCAGCTGAGGTTATGCTCTCAGGGTGCAGGGATCTAATCCTCACCAGGCTTCCTGCTCAGTGGGAATCCTGCTTCTCCCTTTCACACTCCCCCTGTGTGTGTTCCCTCTCACCCTGTCTCTCTCTCTCTGTCAAATAAATAATAAAATCTTAAAACAAGAACAACAATACCAAAATGCTTTATTTGCCTTAGGAGATAGGGTCTGTTATGGCTACCATTTTAATGCATGGAAATATGGGCACAGGGGAGCTAAAGGAGTCCATGGTCACACAGCTTTCAAGTGGAGGAGCCAAGATTTGAACCCTGGGCAGCCTGCCTCCAGAAACTGTATTATTTTTTCCCCTTGTGTATGTCATTTTTAAAAACCTTTCCCTGAATTCTAACAGAGATGTGTAAACATTGTTAAGCATGCAGTTTATTGATCATCACAAAGCTTAGGTTCTGAAGCATTGCAGCAAGCTGGGGTAGGCTATGATGTCAGAACCGGTTGGAATCCAGTTTCTGGTGCTGCATGATCTTAGGTGACTTACTCAGCCTCAGTTTCTGCACTGAGTTTGGCAGCCTTGTGATGAGTAGAGCGTGTGACAGTGCCTAGCGGGTTTGGTGCCTGGCGAGTGTTTAATAAATGGTTTTCTCTTCTTAATAATGAAAATTCTAAGTTGTGTTGGTTTTGTTAAGCAGTCCGAATACCTTCCTCATCGGTCAGTTGCCTGTCAGTCGCCTTGTAGGTACTTGTGATGAGTCACTTTGGTAAGTCACTATATATAGCTGAAACATTTGGGGGTAGTTGGGGGACAACCCCCCCGCCCCCACTGCCCCTGCATTGAAAGTCTGTAATTTAAAATGTTCCACCTGTGCCTTTTTTTTTTTTTTTAAACATAACCACTTTGGGACAGTGAAAGTTATATGTCTTCTCCTTAGGATTGTGACGGAGACTTTGGGGACCTGCAACAGCTTACTTCCAGTTTCTGTCTGGCATACTGATGGGCCAGAACTTATTTTAACAACATTCCATCACATTCCAGGCACCTGGAAGGAGGAATATGTTGAACTTCTCGGAAATTATTTTTTGGAACTGTTTTTATCCTGAGGAATAACCCATTTAAAAATTGAATGACCTTTATGGTTGTCTTTTCCACTCTACATAATGCAAACTGAAAAACTCTTTGTTTTCAGCTGCTTCTGCAGCAGTGGGAAGAGCAAGCCTGTGGGAGTCCTCCCCCGGTTGGCCCCAGCACAGAGCTGCATCATTCTACACACCCCTCATGCCTTGTCTCCTTGTCTGTGAGGTGTTAATGATGGTGCAGGGAGCTCTAGGGGTTGTCGTGAAGGTTACAGAGATGGGGGGTGTAAACTTTAAACAGTGTGCCCCACATAAAATGCAGATCTGGTGAGCAGAGGCAGCTGCTCATATTAATTGTTGATGCCAAGGCACTGGAGTTCCACAACAGCCTATACCTTTCTTTCCTGGGTCCTTTTTGTCTCAGCCACCACCTTAGAGAAAGTGACTCAGCAAGGCTGGTGCTTGTGGAGCCCTCTACAAATCCAGCTAATTCACACGGGCGATGCCCTGGAGATAAGGGGCTTTTCCTGGGTGGTAGGACCCCATTTCAGAGGCTTAACTAGCCCGTTTCTCCTAACTGGTCCTGTCCTCCAGGGTCAAGATGAAGGCCTGCCAGGAGACTGGTGGTCTCACCAGAGTTTTCCACTGGAAGCATGAAGGACCCCATGGGGCCTCGTGCAGAATGACATGGGTGTTGGGGGGAGAACAGAGGGGACATCGCCTGTACCATCGTGGGCAGGTCACTATATCTGGCTCACGCCGGCTTTCTTCCCATCTGGGAAATGGCAGAAGACCATGCTTTTTCACAGGAGGGATGAGGGTTTAGGGAGGTATTTGATGACTGTGTTTGGGCTGCATGAGTAACAGAGTTGACGGAGGGGCCTTGGAGTCACAGACTTGGGTTCAGGCCCCTGCTGCTGCCACATAAAAGTAGATCGCTTGGGTAAGCCATGGACCTCAGTGTCCTCCTCTGTGCACTGTGGATAATACCTAGCATGTAGGTCTGTGACGGGTACAAAATAGAAGGCCATATTAGGAGCTTAGAGCAGAGCCTGGTACTCACTAGATTGTAGTTTTATGGAGATACTCTGGCATCACTGGTGTTGCAGACCTGGTCCTACCCTCTGGAAACTTTGGCTGTGTGACAGATGGCTTATGAGGCCGTGGCTGACAGAAAGAAGCGGTGTCTGTCTTTTCTTAAGATTAAGGGTACAGAGGGGTGCCTGGTGGCTCAGTCGTTGAAGCATCCAACTCTTGGTTTCAGCTAAGGTCATGATCTCAGGGTGGTGGGATTGAGCCCTGAGGTGTGCTCTGCTCTCAGTGTAGAATCTGCTGGAGGTTCTATCTCCCTGTATTTGTGTGTGTGTGCTCTCTCTGTATCTCTCTCTCTGTCTATCTCTCCCTAAAATAAATGAAGCTGTAAAAATAAATAAATACATACATGCATGTTAATTAATTATGGGTACAGAAATCAGTGATGGAGCTGGGCTGATGGGATACTTGGCAGCAAATACAGGTGCACCCTGCTTGAAGGCTCGGAGGTAGCTGCAGTGTCACCAGTGGTGATGGGGGTGTGAGGAAGTTGCCTCGTGCAGCATCCAGAGAGGAACTTAGATTGGGGGGTTCCAGGGAGTAAATGCCCATGGGTAGGAAGCATCTTCAGATGAATGTCAGAGGGTGTCCTCATGGATGGGGAGGCACCCTTTCACCCTGAAGCTGCCCACGAGTGGAGGTGTGCCTGCTGGGGACATAACTAAATCATTGGGGTTTATCCTCCTAAGCTGTTAATTTATGAAGATGTGGCCAAGACCTTGTCTCACTGCTTTTTAAAGAGAAGTAAATTAAACTGTTGTTTGGGATGGTGTTGTCTTCCAAAGGCTCATTCAGAGTCAGTGGCAGAGCTGCTGTGGGCTTTCCAACTTGTCTTGAAAGCCTGGTCCAGGCAAGGGTGAGGGATATTCCCATCTCTTGGGGTCTCTTGCCTTCTCTGTTTATGGCAGAACGTGGTTTTGTGACTGGTAAATAAACAGGCATCCTGTGCAGATCCTTCAGCTCTTCGTGTGGCTGCAGTAGAGGAAATTCCCATTCACCTGGCACAGACTGTGTCTGGACGGGCGGTGTGGCGGGGCTCTCACTGAGCATTCTCCTTTCACGTAATCCCCGACCAGATATGAATTTTGTGGTGTTGCCACTTTCCTGCTGGCCAGGAGGGAAGTTGAGGCCCAGGAAAGTTACACTTTCTCGCTGTGGTAAGCAGCAGAGCCATGTCAGCCGGTCCAGGCCCTGGCTTTCAGGTCTGTTTGCTGTGAGCATTTCCTCTTGTGTTTCCAGCTTTTGGCCTGTTTGACCTATCAAACTACTGATGGTGTATTGATAATTCTAATACTCTCGACATTGTGAAAGATTAGCTCTTCACTTTGTGCTAGAAATGTTTCTTGCTGTATTTTTCTTTTAAATAAAAAAAAAACTCAAAGTCCCACATTTCTGCCCATTTGAATCTCCCTGAGTCTCCCTGTTGTGAAGTGGTTGGGTTTGGGGATTTCTAGGGCAGGGGCCTAGTTGGTGGTGGCTTTGCCTGGAGGAGCCCATGGCTCAGTACTTAGAGTGGGGACTGGAGCAGTGTGAACTGTGGCCTGAAAATGTGTTCATGTGTGCTGAGGTGGTGCCCAGATTCTTTTGAAGGATGAACTGAGGTTTTGATCAGTAGGTTAGAGAAACACTTGATGGAATAACACTGATAATTTTGTTTTTGTATTCAATCCTAATTTTGTGTTTTTGTTTTCGTGTAGTGCAGTGTGCTCTATGTTCTAAGAAAAAATTGGCAATCAATTCATACAGTATCATGATTTAATAATCCTTCCTCACTCACCGGGTCATATTTCAGGTTTTTATATGTAGTTTTTATATCTGTAGTTCTGTTTCTGAATTCTGCATTTTGATTCATTCCTTCATTTATAAATTTCTTATTTTAAAGATTTTATTTATTTGAGAGAGAGAGAGAATGAGCTAGGAGCAGGGGCAGAGGGAGAAGGAAAGGGAGACTCCTCACTGAGCATGGAGCCTGATGTGGGTCTCAGATCCCAGGTCTCTGAGATCAGGACCTGACCCAAAGGCAGATGCTTAAAAGACTGTGCTACCCAGGTGCAGCCACATTCCTTCATATTTTTATTTTTACTCCAGTGCTGCACTGTTTGGCTGGTTGCTTCAGTTTCTGGGAGGGAGGGAGATGACCCCCTCCCCTGTTCTTCTAACAAGTTTGCTTTTGCTGCATTGACTGGAGAAGGGCCAGGCTTCCTGAAGATGAGTAGGATGATTCAGTGACACCCAAAAGGCAGTGGCTATCATTGTTCCCACTGTGCTTCAACAACTTCACCCACTGACTCTTTGATGATGGCAGCCACCAGCAAATCTTCTGCAGAGGACTGCTGCCTTGGGATGCTTTTCTTGTGGTGCTGGACTTTATTCCCCCTGGCAGCCAGTACAGCTAGGATTAGAACCTAGGAAAAGTCCCATTAGAACCCAAGAAAGTGGGGTGCCTGGTTGGCTTAATTGATTGTCTGCCTTTGGCTCAGTTCATGGTCTTAGGGTCCTGAGATCAAACCCTGCACTAGTGTCCGTGCTGGCTGTGGAACCTACTTAAAATCAAACAAACAGAAATCAGCCCAAAAAAGTACGATCCTTTGTGTTGTTCTATACTGTGGATCAGATTTTATTTTTCTTTTCTTTTTTTTCTTTCTTCTTTCTTTTTAAAGATTATTTATTTGTCAGTGAGAGAGCACAAGCAGGGGGAGCAACAGGCAGAGGGAGAGGCAGGCTTCTGGTTGGGTAAGGGGTCTGATGCCGGACTTGATCCCAGGACCCTGTGATCATGACCTGAGTCATGTTAGGCTGCTGCCTAACAGACTGAGCCAACCAGGCATCCCCCAGGATCAGACTTCAATAACCCTACCAGATTTCTTTAGCTTTGACATTTTAAAGGACAATGAAAGCTAGCTAAACCTACACCAGGATTCTGCATCTGCTGGGGCTGTGCTGTCCGTGCCTATGTGCCTCCTGTTCTTCTAACCCCATCAATTCCACCCATGTTTCAGCCAGTGAACTGTAGGCAGGTGTGGGTGTGTCACTGAAAGCTTTGACTCATCATTCATATCTTTATTGTAAGCTTATAATCTTTATTTTTTTCTTTTTTTTTGGGTAAGATTTTATTGATTTGTTTGTTTATGAGAATGAATGGGGAGCAGAGGCAGAGGGAGAAGCAGACTCCCTGCTGAGCAGGAAGTCTGACATAGGGCAAGATCTCAGGATTATTTATGACCTGAGCCCAATGCAGATGCTTAACCGACTGAGCCACCCAGGCGCCTCTTTATTTTTCCTTTATTGATTATCTGCCTTTCTGAGGCAGCGTTCTACCTGGGTTTTCATAACTCCACACTAAGGTATTCTTCCACTAGTGTGGCCTGTTTTGAGGTAATTCCTATACATTCTGGCTATGCTGCTAAATGATGCTATGATCTTGGACTCTTTTTTTTTTTTAACCTCTCTGAGCCTTGGTTTCCTCTGTGCTAATGTGGATAATATACCCTCTCTTGCAGATGTGTGGAGGGCCATGGCTGACTTGGATGCAGTTGGGGTCATCTCACGGCACATGGAATACACAATTTATCTTGCTTCCTGTCTTGCTAACGACATCTTGGTTTTCATGCTGTCTTAGAAGAAGTAGAACTTGACTTACATGTAAGTTGTGAATTCACGTACTTTTGACAGAGGTGTTATTTTAGTTTAGTTTAGTTTAGTTTAGTTTAGTTTAGTTTAGTTTAGTTTAAAGCAGGCTCCACACCCAGTGCAGAGCCCGGTGCGGAACTCAAACTCACCACCGTGAGATCAAGATCCGAGCTGAGATCAAGAGTTGGCCGCTCAACGAGCCTAGTCACCCAGGCATCCCTTCTGTTTATCATTTTTCAAAAAATGTGACAAGTAACACTTTCTCTGCTTGGACCTGTCCTCACACCTGCTATGCTGGTCTGGGGGTCAGACGTGTAGCTGGTGTAGTGCTGGTGATGTTGAGCAAGACAGTTGTTAAGTCTTTTTACCCTAATTGCTGTTGTCCTATTATTTCCTTTTTTTTTTTTTAAGATTTTATTTTATATCGTGGTGATATATGCTAAAACTGTTGCTTCTGGTCCTGCCTTAAAACTTGAATATGTAGGGCATTTTTTAAGAATTCATCCCTGGAGATACAGTATTTGTTTTTCTCTGTCTGACTTATTTTGCTTAGCACAATACCCTCTAGGTACATCCATACTGTTGTAAATATCAGGATCTCATCCTTTTTGATGGCTGAGTAATATACCATTGTGTGTATGTACCACTTTGTCTTCTGTTGCTGGACACTTGGGCTGCTTCCATATCTCAGCTACGGAAAATAAAATGCTGCAGTAGGCTTAGGGGTGCCTCCGTGCTTTCAGAATGTTGAGTCTGATGTGTCAACTGCCACAACAGTCGTGGCAACTCAGGAAGGGAGCCAGGTGCAGGAGGTAAGAGGAGGAGTGCAGCTTTAGGCAATCTGAGTTGAGGTGTCTGTTGGACGTGCAGGTGTAGGTTCTGGTTGGACAGTCAAAATGTAGGAATGGGTGCTTGGGGGAAGAGAGATGCAATCATGCTGTTGCCAAGGGATATATTCCTTGTAGAGAGAGTGACAGTTAAGGATTTAGGGTAATTCCTTCTTTTCTTGGGCAGATAAAGGGGAAGAATAAAGGAGTAGTGGATGGAAGGGGAGGGACGTGGCTTTGATGCCAGGAAGGCATTTTTGCACAGATGTCTAGAGAAGAGATATTTCAAGGAATGAAATGTCAGCAATGTTCGATGATGTGAAAAGTTGCAAAGCAGCTTGATTAGGGGGTGGGGGTAGATCGAGGAGGTTGTCACTGAGTACTGAAAGAAAATGGGAGGTGAGTAGTGGAGTCCTAAGCCAGACATAGAGATAGAGTGACTGGGCGTGAGACCATGGAGGTCACACACAAGAATAGCCTTTTAGAAAGTTTGATGGTAAAGACACAGACGATCATAACTCCAGACATAGCTTGGACAAGGGTGGGTTTTACAGGCTGTGTTTACCTATTTGCAGGTTGACTGAAGGGAGATGACAGATGGTGCATGCTGCTGGATGTTGTGGGTTGAGATGGGATCAGGTATACAGAAAAGCACACAGAGAGGAGTGTATGGATGCCCTGACTGCTTCTGTAGAACACAAGGCCAACATTAGGCATGGAGGGAATGGAACGTGGCTCAAGGAGATGTGCAGTCTCAGATACAGACCACATGGCTCAGAGTCTTACAGGGCTCTCCTTGCCTCCGCGTGGCCCTTCTCACAGGGTTTAAGTTTTGAAGAGTCCTTTTGTTTCTCTGGGTTTGGGGTGTGACTGGAGAGACATAGCAGAGAGCAAGGGCTGAGGAAAGACCAAGAGGGCAGGAACTCACAGAGGGGAGTCTACTACCCTCTCTGCCTTTTCTGGTATGGGCTCTCTCCTGATCTGGATGGACGGATGACCTGCCATTACTTCTTTTAAAAATGCATTTGGCTTTACCCTGCCAGAAAGCAACACATGTTTATTGAAGAATAGTGGGAAACCCCAGAGAAACTGAAGGAAGAAAATAAGCACTCAGCTGAAGACAACCATTCAAAAGTTCTGGCCCTTTTCCTCCCAACTTTCACTGAAGTTGAACAGATAAATGTATATATATGAAGTGATTTCTGGGAAAGACCAAAAAAAAAAAAAAAAAGATACCAACAACAAGAAAACAAAAAAGAGAACAAAGCAGAAGAAAACGGTGTTCATTTTCTTCCTGAGGCTGCCCTTCCTCGATACTGCTACTTGGTTTTACTACCTGCTTTTCTCCCTGGGCTTTCTTGGCAAAACATGGTTCCACTACTTTTACCTTCTTCAAAGTGTTTGACAGAGTCGTTTGCTTTCAACATGGAGTTTGAGCAAAATGGACTATTGTTTTAAAATATTCTATCATGTGTGCTGTAATATCTCATCCTGGACATGATACAAATGCTATGATAAAAAGAAGAGATGCTTTTAAAGTGATCACCAGAGTTGTGAAATTCATTGGCATGATCCTTCTTTTTTTTTTTAAAAAGATTTTATTTATTTATTTGACAGACAGAGATCACAAGTAGGCAGAGAGGCAGGCAGAGAGAGGAGGAAGCAGGCTCCCTGCAGAGTAGAAAGCCCGATGCGGGGCTCGATCCCAGGACCCTGGGATCATGACCTGAGCTGAGGGCAGAGGCTTAACCCACTGAGCCACCCAGGCGCCCCAACATGATCCTTCTTTTGAGGGTCATAATTTGTTTAATATTTTTCTGTTCCAGCTTAACCTTCGCAGTCTTCAGTTGTTATGTGCATTAGACACAGTATTAGCAGTAGTGGCAGTAAAAATACTCCTGTCACCCTTTACAGGTACCATTTTACTAGCATCTTCTTACCACTGTAGCAGCTTTAAACCCTGTTTCCACCCTGTTCATTCCTTTAAATGCCTTCTCCTTAAAACCTTTTCTTAGTTTTTGGTGTTCTATAGCTTTACCACAAAATGTTTAATTGAAGATTTCTCATCTTGCTTGGTATCTGTGCATTTCCTGTATTTCTGGATTTATCATTTCTGTAATATCCTCAGCTGTTTTCTTCTGAAATTTTGACTCTGTCCTTCTGCTGTACTTCCCAGGATTCTTATTTAAACCTCCCGTCTGTTGTTCGTGTCTCTCAAGCTGGCGTTCATCTTCTCCTGCCTCCTTGTGTTGCATTCTGGGGAATGTCTTCACTTCTTGGTGCAGTGTTGTGAAGTCCTTCATTCGGGGCTCATCTACTGCCCCACCATTCTGGTGTGTTTTCTGTTGTGTTTTACGTCTCAGTGATTTTTGGTCCCTGTTTAACTTCCTTCAGTTCCATGTTCACACTTGGCCTGTTGCTTTTGATAGGCTCTTGATCCTTCTTTATTTTTAAACCTCTTTTGTGTTCTTAAACAATTAACATGTAATATTTTCTATTCTGTATCTGATCATTCCAGTGTCTAAAGTCTTCATTTTCCCTCAGTCTTCTGTCTCTCACAGTGGCCTCATTTCTTGCATGCTCTGTGAAGGGATTTTGAGACCAGATTTATTGGAACATAGATGTAATCTCTTTTAATTCTGTTTTTTGGTGTGTTTTTTTTTTTTTTTTTTTTTTTGTCTGTCTGTTTTTTCCTGGAGGGTTTGTCTTTTCTTTGCCAGGAGGCTGGGAGTGTTCTTGGTTGGGATCACTTTGGTTCCATTTGAGGGTCCTGGTTTATTAAGGAAATCTCAGGTTCAGTTCCCCCAACTTACCGTGTGGTGGGAACGGGGTCTGGAGGGCACAGGCCTGTAGAGATCCTGCAGTGAAAATGGCATTTGTTCTCTGGCACCCTGATTTGTTTTTCTTGAGCTTGTTGCTTACAGATCAGGTTTTGGCTCACTTGTTTCTGCCACCTCCCTCTTCCTGCTTCCTTTCCTACCATTTTCTAAGTCCTTTGCTAGTTTTCCAATGTCTTCTAAAGCCCAGAAATGTTTTGTGAATTCCATTTGCCATCACTAATTGCAAGTCTCCTCCTGCAGCAGGAAGGCCAGAGCCAGACACTGTAATGCTCTGCCTCCCACAGAGGAGATTTTAATACCCTCTCCTCGTGTTCAGAAATTCTAGATTGGAGATGGAGTTATGGATACATTACCATCTACAGAGGATTAGTTGCCTATATAATAGAACAAGTATGCATTATTCTAATCTTCCTAAAACTTCCATTTTGCATAATAAATATGAATGAATAAGGAACCCGCATTACTTTAGTTTATGCAGATGTTCGCTTTCTGTCTCTGGCTTTAGATGGTAGGTTGTCATTTGTATGGTTCATTCTGAAAATTGGGTAACTTCATTCTTATTTTCTACATGTTGGTGCCATATAAAGTGATGATTTATGGAGATTCAGAGGTAAATATTTATCAACATCTAAATAATTGGGGAAGGCTTCCTTTACAAAAGGTAGAATTATTAAGACCTGTTTAATCACAGAAGGGATATCCTGTAAAGCTAGCCCATAAATAAAAAGTGGATCAGAAGAAAGCAGAGAGAGGAGAGAATTTGGAAGGAGCACGTGGAGGGACACCTACTGCCTATCCCTGTAAGTCAGGGGCAATCTGGAAGGGAAACCTTGTTAAAGGAGGCAGTAGTGTTTAGATGTAATGAGCTACTGGAAACCTCACAGTGTTGTGGTGAAGCAAGTGGTGTGCAATCAAGTCCGCAGCCCAGTTGAAGTTGTGGCTTCAGGCAGCAAGCGAGCAGGCCTTTCTGTCTGCCTTTATCTCCAGTGGGAGCGACTTGTCCTCCTTGAAGTCAGCCTCCAGACATCTTTTCCTGTCGCTACACATCTGTGCATCACTGAGAATTTCTGCGGTTGCTGCTTCATGGAGATGTTTGTCAGTTTTGGGTTTTGTTTGTTTTGTTTTGTTTTTTACCGAGGTTCACTTGCTAACTTTTCTCTTCTCTTAAAAAAAAATTATTTAATCTAGGGGTGCCTGGGAGGCTCAGTGGGTTAAAGCCTCTGCCTTCGGCTCGACTTGAAGGCATGATCCCAGGGTCCTGGGATTGAGCCCCACATCAGGCTCTCTGTTCAGCAGGGAGCCTGCTTCCCTTCCTCTCTCTCTGCCTGCCTCTCTGCCTGTTTGTGATCTCTGTCTGCCAAATAAATAAATAAAATCTTTAAAAAATATATGTGTTTAATCTAGGGGCACCTGGGTGGCTAAGTGGGTGGGTTAAGCCTGTTTCTTCAGCTCAGGTTATGATCTCAGGGTCCTGGGATTGAGTCCTGCATCAGCAGGGAGCCCTCTTCCTCCTCCTCTCTCTCTGCCTCTCTGCCTACTTTTGATCTCTCTCTGTCAAATAAATAAGTAAGTAAATAAATCTTTTAAAAATATATATATATAATCTCTTCCAGGAAGAGATTATGCTGAGTGAAAAAAGTCAAGCAGAGAGAGTCAATTATCATATGGTTTCACTTATTTGTGGAGCATTACAAATAGCATGGTGGACAAGGGAAGATGGAGAGAAGGGAGTTGAGGGAAACTGGAAGGGGAGGTGAACCATGACAGACTATGGACTCTGAAAAATAATCTGAGGGTTTTGAAGGGGTAGGGGGTGGGAGGTTGGGGGAACCAGGTGGTGGGTATTAGAGAGGGCACGGATTGCATGGAGCACTGGGTGTGGTGCAAAAACAACGAATACTGTTACACTGAAAATATATATATATATATATTTCATCTCTTATTACCATGTATTTCAAATGGTAGTGAGGGATGATGGTGTGGGACCCCATGAAGTGAATTCACACTGCCATCTTGACCACAATATAAGTGTCGTACACAGCCATCCTGTGTCCCCTTTCGTTCTGAAATGGATTCTCTCTTCCCAGCTGTTATCAATAGAAGACAGGGGTCTTTGTTCTTGTAGGTGACTTGTCCAAGATCGCACAACTTTCGAGGTTTAACCTTTGGTCTGATTGTAGGACCCATTTTCTTTAACTCAGTGCCATGCAACCTACCATGTAGGACTCTCAATACTCTCCTGCTTTTGAAGCTGTACTCCACAGGCCACATCTACCAGTGCATATCTATTTTTGTCTAGTTCACTCATTTATTGCACACATTTACTGGATGCCAGCTATGTGTTTCAGGCACCTTTCTAGGTGCTGGAGATATGGCAGTGGGCAAGTCAAACACAACCCCCTGCCCTCATTGAGCATGTTCCATTTCCTACTACTGGAAGCATCCACCAGGAACAATGGACTTATGCCAGAAGTCCAGCAATGATATGAGTTCCAGAAATTTCTGAATGGTTCTTTGTGGAAGTGATGATTTGGTGGCAGCCCTCAAGGTAGCTACCTGCACAGGCAAAAAAAAAAAAAAAAAAAAAAAAGGAGGGCTGGTGTAGAAATGCCTGATGAATGGGCTTCAAGGTCAAATAACTGAGCCAGGTCTTTAAGGTCTTATTAAGCTCGGAGATTTTTCAAGAACTTTCCATGATACATAAGCATATTATAGAAAAAATCCTATTCAAAGCACACTGTAAATTTGGAGGATGATTGTCTTTGCATTATTTTTGTGATTAAATGACAGTTGATGATACAGGCACTGTTGTAAGTCACTTATCCCTGTGCAAACACTTTGTGGTAAATTCTTTTATCATCCTTATTTTTCAGAGGTAGAGACTGATGCAAAGGGAGAAGTCTGGTGGTTCTCCACTGGCCACAGCTAAGCAAGCAAAAAGCAAAAAGCAGAGCCTGCATTGGAACCAGGCATTGTGGCTCCAGACCCCAACTCTTCACCCTTGGGCTTCTTGCAGCACGCCTGATTTCTTGTCACTAAGAACTTGGTGCAGGAGTTTAACGGTACCTTTAACTTCTAGTTTTTCTTTCTCAGAACTGAATCTGCATTGCAGTGCATCTCTGCATAAACATGTGTTTAATTTTGTCACCTTTAATTTTGTTTTTAGGTAAGATCTGAAGGAGTCAATCTGTTTCTTCTCTGCCTTCAAGCACTTCAGACAAACTTTGCAGAAGAGCAGGTGCTGATTTTTGCTTGCCTCGTGCCTGGTTTCCCAGCGATCATGTCATCCAGAGGGACCTGCATGGTGGAGACACTCATCAGTCCTAGCCCTGGTGTGGCAGATGGTGAGGAACATTTTAGCCAGCCTTATAGGTTGAAATGACTCTGGAAGTTCTCTTGAGGGATTCCTCAGCTTGTCATGATCCTGAATAGAACCCTTTATTTCATAGATGGGTTTGGAGGAGGAATTATCCCCTGCTCTTGTTCACAGTAATGTCTTACAGACATTAGAATAGAAAGAATCAGAGCCTTTTTTATATGCAATGAGGATGGAGATATTTACTGAAGTGGTGGAAACAGGAATGGAAGGGAGGACTCAGATGTTGGAAACAACAGGAAGTGGAGACACATCATGTATCTGGAGTGTTTACTTGGCTGTGAATGAAATTTAAATCTGCCATCCAAAACTACTGTTTATTGTCCTCAGCATGATTGTCTCACGAGTGGACATTCATCTGCTCACCCAGCCCTGTATTTTCATGCCTCATTCATGGAAAGACAGTAGCTGCTTCCTGGGAAAGTCATGGCAACCATCTGTGTCCCATGAGTTTTTAAGGAACTTGCCAGTTAGGGCCAATGATTGATTAATGCACATCACTTTATTGCCCAAAGACAGGTATTTGATCCTTAGGCTGACCGAAGCAGAATTTGGCAGAGAGAAGAATAGTTTAGAGGGAGAGGTGGCTTCATGGGAGTTTATACCGTATTTCCAACCCCTTGATGCTCGCTGGCCTGGAGTGTAGCGTGAGCAGGTTCCAAAGGAGGGGCAGATGTATTTTAATGAAGGCCATTTTTTAAAAACCCTTTGAACGTTGGTGAAAGAACTCCTTTTTTTCCCCACTCTGGAGCAAAGATATATCCACAAGAACCACTCCACTCTTGCCGGCCATATCAGGGGAAAGGATCGCTGAGGACCAAACATGCTTTTTCCTTCAAGTCCTATTGAACTGTATGGTTATTCAGGTAAAAGCAAAATCTTGGATAATTCAGGAATGGTCTTTCTCTTGATAGGAAAGAGGAAACATTGCTTATTTTCTCCCAGCTCATCCATATTTTGTATGTTTGCTTGTTTGTTTGTTTGTTTGTTTTTTGAGTTGACTCTTTATGATATTTCACTAGAACTTGAATATGTGCTATATCACATCAGCAAAGACCTGGCATACATAATATTTTGTGTGAGAGTGTATGTCAAGCAAACATTTCAGTTCTCCCATCGGCTTTTATATTACCATATTCACACAGAACACTTTACTTCTAACACTGTGGCTGAGGCTGTGGATTTTTCCCTCACCAGGCAACTCTGCAACACCAGCTGGGTGTCCTGTAGTTTTACTCAGCTTTGACACTGTCTGCCTTGATATGGCATCTGATCCCACAGGTTAAGGGCTCAGTCCCGTGAGACTGTTCCATCACATTCAGGTGCCAGTCATAAGTAGGAGGAGCCCAGGTTACCCACAACTTCTCTACAACTTGGCTACAAATCAGAGGTCCCTTCAACTCCTCCTCTGGTTCAACTGAGTGGCTCGCAGAACTCTGGGAAACATTTGTTTTCATTTGCAATTTATGAAAGATATGATAAAGGATACAGATGAACAGTCAGATGCAGAGACACAAAGGGCACAGTCTGGGAGGGTCCCAAGCACAGGAATGTCTATTCCTGTGGAGCTGGGTTTTATCCCCCTCCTGGTACCTGGATATGTTGACTTACCTGGAAGTTTCCTGAAACCCCTGCTATGAGGATTTTTTTTAAAAGATTTTATTTATTTATCAAAGAGAGAGAGGGGGAAAGAGCGAGCACAGGCAGACAGAATGGCAGGCAGAGGCAGAGGGAGAAGCAGGCTCCCTGCTGAGCAAGGAGCCCGATGTGGGACTCGATCCCAGGACGCTGGGATCATGACCTGAGCCGAAGGCAGCTGCTTAACCAACTGAGCCACCCAGGCGTCCCTGCTATGAGGATTTTTATGGAGGATTCCTTACATAGATGTGCTCTGCTTTTAGCCCCCTCCCCTCTCTGGGGGAATGTAGGGGTTGGGGTGGGGGTGCCGAAGATTCTAAATTCTAATCATGGTGTGGTCTTCCTGGTGATGTGTCCCCACTGAGGAGCCATCTCGGAGCCCACCCAGAGTTGTGTTATTAGAACAAAATATTAAACTCAAAATGGATGGAAGACCTCAATGTAAGATAGGAATTCTTGCCAGTTTTCTTAAGGTGATTCTTTCTCTCTGCTATCCCTCAAGATTCTATCCTTGCCTCCCTTCCTGACTGCACTGTCCTATTGGGCAATCTTGCCTATTGGGCAGGTGGAATGGACCAGTAGGGTCAAAATGCACAGCTTCTAGAAGGCAAAGGGATACTCCAGTCTGCTCTAAGGACTTTGGAGTCTTTGTGTTTTTGGTGCTGGTGAAAGGAAATGAGAGAGGAGAGCAGACAAGAGAGAATGCTAAGTCATTAGAGAGAACTGGTAGGATAAAATACAGGCATGATGAGTAGAATGAGTTTAAAAACATGATACCATTGGGTGATTTTTTTAATACTCAGTAAGAATATTTTTAACAAAGTGAACCATTTAGTTTTGAAATATTCATTCTTAGCATAATTTGAGTTTTAAGATAGGATTACATTACAGGATTGTCAACATTATTTGTCACCATGACTTTTTTTTTAATTTCGGATAGGAATTTTAATAAGATAGCATTTTATTTCAGTAGACATTTAAGTTAAAATTTAAATGTATATATGTTCTTTCCCACATATTATCCAAAGGCTACAAATTAGAGTGGAAGAATAAGGAGAATCAAGATACTTGTTTTAAAGTTCTTTTTACACTGTTTTGAAAATATTGTCTTCCTCATTTATTTCCATCATTTACCATGTTAGCAAAATCTACAAACTTGTACTTGGTAAGTACTGATTGGGCTGGGTATAGAGGATGTCCACAGGGAAGCTGCCATTCTCTTTCAAAGTGACCTTTGTTCATTTTTAAGCAAAATAGTCACTTTATTCTTATATTTAATGGTAACTTTATTGTAAGAGGTTTAAAGTTTCCTAATAAATGATTTTACCTATTTGTACAAACTATTTATTTGTACCTCAGGAAGACTGTGGCTCCTAAAATAATTCAACATGTGTCATGATTCTTCTTGGTATAATTATATTTAAAATTAAGTTTTAAAATTTTAATTTTTAATTGAAACTGTTTATTGAAGGCAGTGTTTATTTTCTCATGCAAAGATGTTGAAATAAACATTCTCGTTGAAGTCTTCTCTTAACGGTGTTGAGGTACGGTGACCCCAGGCCCCAGACCTTGCCCAGTGGTGAGGCAGACCATCCCAGGCCATGCAACTGCCCAGAGTAGCCCTTCCTTATATCCTGGATCTTTCATCCACTACGTGCTACTTACAGCTTCTTATGGAGGGGCCAATATTTGGGCAACTGTGCAACCTAAGGGCAGTAAGCTCCAGAAAGGAAGGAAACATGAGGGAATTTCTAGTTTCACTGCTCAGGGTTTTTTGGGTTTTTGTTTGTTTGTTTTTTTGTTTTCCCCTATGAAAAATGAAGGCTCACAGGACATAAGTATCCCTTTGATTGGTGCTGGGGTGGGGAAGCAAATTTTCTTCTCCCTATTATTGGAAAGCAGGCAAAATTAGTTAAAGTGAATAATCAGAAACAATTTGGGAGGGAAAGAGATCACAACAGGCATTAATCCATGTGGTGAATGTGGACTACTAATTCAGTTGTCTTTGGGTGTTTACTTACATACACACAAATGTGCATGCTTGGATCAGGGGAAAGCAGCAAAAACTTGATGCCTTTTGAAATATGTAGAAGTACTAACCTTTAGAGGTACCGGGCTGTGTATTTGTTAGCTATCTGTATATGGGTATTTTTTTCAGAACTTGATTCTGATTTGATAAATAGTCTATATTCACTGTGGAAAACATAGTATACTTTAATATATTGAATTAAAGTTCTTTATTGAGAACTTGTCTGCCTCATGCAAGTGCCTCCAGGTATATAAAAGGTGGGAGGTCGGGGTACCAGGTGGTGGGTAATATAGAGTGCATGGATTGCATGGAGCACTGGGTGTGGTACAAAAACAATGAATACTGTTATGCTGAAAATAATAAAAAAAAAAGAAAGTAAGAGAGCTGGACATACAGCAAGTAGTAGCTCAAGTCCAATACCATGTAACTTTTTGTATTGATTATGAAATTTAAAGGAGAAAGGGACTTTTTTTTATTATTCTATTTCTTTTCAGTGTTCCAGAATTCATTGTTTATGCACCACACCCAGTGCTTCATGCAATATGTGCCCTCCATAATACCCATCACCAGGCTCACCCAACTCCCTACCTGCCTCCCTTCTAAAGCCCTCAGTTTGCTTCTCAGAGTCCACAGTCTCTCATGGTTTGTCTCCCCCACCAATTTCCCTCAACTCACTTCTCCCCTCCATCTCCCAATGTCGTCTGTGTTATTCCTTATGCTCCAGAAGTAAGAAACCATATGATAATTGACTCTGCTTGACTTATTTCACTCAGCATAATCTCTTCCAGACCAGTTCATGTTGATACAAAAGTTGGGTATTCATTCTTTCTGATGGAGGCATAATAATCCATATTGTATATGGACCACATCTTTATCCATTCATCCATTGAAGGGCATCTTGGTTATTTCCACACTTTAGTGACTTTGGCCATTGCTGCTATGAACATTGGTGTACAGATGGCCCTTCTTTTCACTACATCTGTATCTTCTTGGTATATACCGAGTGCAGTTGCAGGGTCATAGGGCAGCTCCATTTTAATTTTTTTGAGGAATTTCCACACTGTTTCCCAATGTGGCTGCACCAAGAAAGGGACTTGTTATTAATTCTGTGGAGCTGGTCAAGTCAAAATTCAAAGATGAATTTTTTCAGACATAAAGTAGTTTATACTGATTCTATTCTTCAGATTCATTGACAAGGAAAAGGCTATAAAACTAAAGTCCCATGGATTGGATTAGGGTAGTATTGGATGTTAAAGTACCTGAAATGATGAAGAATGTCTGTACATTCTTCTAGATTTGTTTCAGTCCTAAAATATTAAATTAGTTATAATGTATGTGAAAATATCCTTACTATTAGAATTGCTTATCCTTTCTCAAATTTTCTAGTGGCTTAGTACTTAGTACTTCCACCGCTGTATGCCATAGCTATAATAAGCAAGCAGTAACAGGAGTCACCATCCCACCTTTGTCAGGTCACAAGGCAGAATCAGAAACAAGTCTACCAAAAAATGTCATCCCTAATAATTTCTGGTACTTTAATTTTAAAGTTTTAGTTGATATTCATCCAATCAAATATAGAGCTGAGGTATATGTTTGTGAGAAATTGAACTGTTTAGGGTGGTGGCTTACACTCACTCCCCTAATCATGTATTCTGTTTCCTTCCAGACATCCCCCATTTGAGACCAGCGACAGTGTATGTACATTACTACAACTCAAGACAATGAAAACATTTATAGTATAAAAATTCCATACATGGCAATTCACATTGTTTTTATTAAATGGATTATAAATTTCTTTTTGGAAAAAAGTATCTAGCTATAATCCAAAACACTCAAAATCGAGTTGCTGTACTGCCCCAAATCATACAGGTATGTCATTCCTCTTTTTCTTATATTTTACATAGGTAAAAATACACTAACACATACCAAAGTAATTGACTCATAGGGGTTTGGGTTCCTAAAGGATGCTGGTTCTAGGGATTATGTTTATGGGTGGGCTCTCTCTCTGTTGCTGAGGTGTGAGAGGGACTTCTGAGATAGCACTTGCCATGCCCTGCTGACATTGCCATGACAAGGTGATCTTGGGGGCCAGGGAGATGTTCTGAAAACATGATGTTGTGTGCAGTCTCCTGGACCCTCTCATTTTCCTTCCTTTGCTCAAGAGCCAGTGACATCAGAGCATAAGACCAGGGGCCTGTGTTGCCTTCACCCATCCCCAGCACCAGGCAGGCCCTCAATAATCATGTAGGTGGGCTGTGGGAAGGACCTATTTGACTGCCAAGTGCCTCTTGGCATCTCAGAGGGAGCAGTGGAAGAGATCTCAGGATTTTGAGGTGCCATGATGGAATGCCTGGAAGAAAAGGCAGACTCTCTTTAGAAGGCTTTCAGTGAAGACCTCTTTCTGTGTGGGGCCCATGGTATACCTTCCCTCTCTTGTGGTCCTTGGTCATAGAGAAATGGGCTTTCCCAGCAGGTTGAGTTTCTTAGAGACTTTGCTGTGTAAGGAAGGACAACTTGGGGAGGTTTGAGAGGGGCTGCTTCATGGCAGGGGCCTGCTTTTATGCACAAAGCATGGTCCCCTTAGAGTAGCTTCGCTGATGCCCCAGAGTTCCCAAAAGTGTGACTAGGCCTGAGCTGCAAGAGTTCACACACCTGAGTGGCAGGTAGCATCTTGGTGGAGGAGCACCAAACTGAGGTCCAGAGCACGTGTCCTCATTGATTAAGAACTGACTACAGAGCTAGACAAACTTATTGTCAAGAAGTCTGAGGGGGATACAGTTACAGTAAAGAGCAGCAAAATACTTACTGAAGATTTTGAAAGGGAGCTTTGGGGTGCGTGGATGGCTCAGTTGGTTAAATGTCTGCCAGAGATCAAACCCTGTGGTGGGGTGTGGGGAGTCCCTGCTAAGTGAGGAGTCTGCTTCTCCCTCTCCCTTTCCCTCTGCCACTCTCCCTGTCTGTGCTCACTTACTCTCTGTCTCTCTGTGTCAAATAAATTTTATAAATCTTTTAAAACATAAAAATACAAGAAAGATTTGAAACTTAAATTCACTAGTTGTAACATGTAATAGGAACCCTGTAAACAGTAATGATCACTGCTGAGAACAAAATTGATTTTTTTAAAGATTTTATTTATTTGGCAGAGAGAGATCCCAAGTAGGCAGAAAGGCAAGCAGAGAGAGAGGAGGAAGCAGGATCCCCACCGAGCAGTGAGCCCAATGCAGGACTCGATCCCAGGACCCTGAGATCATGACCTGAGCTGAAGGCAGTGGCTTAACCCACTGAGCCACCCAGGTGCCCCACAAAATTGATTTTCCAAAGGAATATCCCAGAACACTGAGGAAAATTTCAAAGAGATGGAAATGAGAAACGAATAAGTAAGATCTGAGGTCAGGTCCAAATCTACCTTGCAAGTACCCTGAGGACAAAAGGAGAAAATAACAGAAGTTATAACTGAACTAATGCAGCATTTACTTGAGCTGAAAAACAGTCATGCCTTCAGTTCATAAAGCCTTCAAGTCCCAGGGAGAATTAGCTGAACAGACTCAAACCAAAACAGACGTAAACCTATTTGACTTTCAGGGACTAAGAAAAAATTGTCAGAGTTCCAAACAGAAACCACCAGTTCCTTCTAGAAAATGAGACAGAGTATCATTGAATATTGACTTTAAGCTCTATCCCTCAGAGCTGAAAGAACTCTCTTTCTTAGAACTCTTGCTTCCTATCACATATGTAAGCAGATGTCAGATTGATTAACCTTGTAAATTGGTTTAAGTTCTAACTCTACAAACAAAATGATAAAGAATTTGGAGACAATCTAGGGGCATGTAAAAATTTGGGAAGTGGTAGACTACCTTAGGTAGAGATAAGACCCACAGGCCATAGAAGAAATGACATGCCACTTTATTTTAAAAATTTGAAAAAGTTTTGTATATCAAAAAAGAGTAAAGCTGCATGTGGGCAACAGGCTGTGAAAAGCATCTGTAACATCAGCTGTTCAAGGAGTTCATGTCTCTGACGTGCCTACAAATTGAGAAGAAGACAAACAGTCCTATTGAAAAACAGACCAAATGAGAGGAAGGAGAAGTTCATGGAAAAGGAAACAGAAATGACCCTGGATTTCATAGTGAGCCAGGGAACACCATTAGTTCTGGACCATGTTGAGACACCTTTATTCACTCACCCTGTAGACAAAAACTAAAAATCATCAGGTAGACAAAAATTTGCATGAAATCATATATAAGAAACTCAGCCCCACTCTTTGATAAATTTTACAGTCTATTTTGTGTGATTGTTAAGTCAATTCAAAACAATCTGTTTAGAGACTCTGACTGTTCCCTACTTGGTTACAAATTTTCAGGGAACCATCACTGTATTTATTGAGAATAATTTCCTCATTCTTGAAAAATACATTTGAGTGATGAAAAATAGCAAGAATAATGGAATAGCCACAAATTCAAGGTTCTAGTTTTCCCCCCGCCCTTAGTGGGAAAGGAAACTTTTCACACATGTGAGTCATCTACTTTTATTATCTGGATTTCTTAGTTTCCGTAAAGTCTGACCTCCTGAATCAGTTTGGATGGTTGTCTCATCCTAACTCAAACTGTCTTAAAGATTAAAAAAAAAAAAAAAAAACCTTCAATCTCATGAAGAAGCAGCTCATGGCAGTGCTTGCGGAGAATGTGTTTTATTCTCACTGTCTCCATGATTTTCTCCATTTTTCCCTACTGTGCCATTTCCCTCTGGCCAGTTTGTCTTCCACCCCCTGCTGACTGTGTGATGGCTGCCCGCAGTGGGGGCACTGCTTTTCTTGTTCACATTCAGAGACAACCCAGATATTTCTGTAAAGCCCTTCCCATTTGTGTGTGTGGGACAACCTAGGTTACTGTCTCTCATAGAACAGTAACAAGGCACTGACTGTCGTGCAGCTGGCTGTGTGAATGGCCCAGGAGGAACATGACTGGCTTCCATGACAGACCCCTTCCCTGTAGTGTGGATGGGGCCAGCTTCCTGTGAGTCACCTGGGCTGCAGTGGAGGAGGCACACAGTGCACTGGGGTTCAGGGAGGGGGAGGGAGGAAGGATGCTGGCAGTCAACTCTCCAGATCCAGTACTACCACACCCTGAAGATAGTCCTACCTAGAAATGGTCCCTGCCATTGTACAGACTCAATATGTCTCAGTGAGTTCTTCTAGTAGTTTTTAGTGCCACTGTAGCAAATGACAAATTCTCAGTGGCTTGAAACAACACAAATTGATTATCTTGCAGTTCTGGAGGTCAGAAGTTCAAAAATCAGAGTCCGTGTGGTAAAATCGGGGTGTTAGCAGCCTGTGTTCCTTCTGGAGGCTCTAGAGGAGAATCCACTTTCTTGCCTTGTCCTGCTTCTAAAGCTGCCTGCATTCCCTGACTTGTGGCCCTTCATTGCACCACCTTTTATCCCTCTGTTTCCAACTTCACATTGCCTTCTGATTCTGATCCTCCTGTCTCCTTATGGATCCTCATGATTACATTGGGACCACCGAGGTAATCCAGGATAATCTCTCCCCCCTCACACCTTAATTTAATCATGCTTGCTAAATCCCATTTGCCAGGTAAGGTAAAGTACTCAGAGCTTCTTGGGCTCAGGATATGGTCATCTTTGGGGCAGTCGCTATTCAGCTGGTCAGTTGCCTCCTGTGCTCCCTTTTATGCCTCACACCTCATCTCACATGTGTCTGCTGTGTTCCTCTCTTCATCTGCATTGCAAATGAGAAATGCAGCAATTTAAACCATTGAATATTAGATTTTGGAGATAGTTGCAGGAATAAAAGCACATATAATTTTATTTGTGTCCTAAAAGTTTTTGTTTGGAATTTTAAATTTTATCTAATTGTCCCTAGGTAAATTAAATATGATTCAATCAGTTGATCTGAAAAATCTTTTCAAAGAGTATACCGCTGTTGTAAAGGCCCTTCAAAACAGTATTTTGAGTGCTGTTTCCAAATGAAGTTTACACTTTCACCCTTATCACTGTATTAAAGGTCATGTTGCAGGGTTTTGTGTGTGTCTGCTTTTTTCCAAAGTGAACTTGCTTCTCTATCTAAAACTAATACCTCTAACAGTATTTTTCACCAGGGAGGAGAGGAATTAGTGTATCTTCTAGACTAAGTTTTCTTTCCACGTGAAGAATCTGTTAGGACTAATATTCATGGGAGAAGGAAAAGACAGTAGCTCTTACACCCCATATACTATGTTGACAACAACAGTATAAGCCTGACCAAAGCTGTACATCTTGGTGCATCATTTCAGCTGAAACGTTTTCAGTGAAGTATGATTTATTCCTTAGTAATTCATTTTTGTGTGAGATAAAAGTACATCAACAGAAATTAGGGAAAGCAGAGTGGTAATTTTAAAATTTCATCATTGACTGTTTTTTTTTTACCAGTTCTATAAGCACATTAATTGATATTAAAACCCATAAAAGCTCATTTGGGAATGAAAAAGAAAGTTTGAGGTGGTATTGATTTTTTAATGATATTTGTATTTATTTGTATGATTATGCTTAGTTACACTTTGATTGAGTCCGAATGTGCCCTTCAACAATAATCCATGGGCTCTGGGTTTCCTGAAGTTGTATGTCATGGGGTGAACAGTTAGAAAAAGTGAATCCCACCAATTGACAACCCTATGGGGGTTTATATATTACACAAACACATTTGTTTGTTGACTGCCACTCCAGTACTTTCTGTGTCCTCGAGCTCCACCCACGTGGTGCAGGCTGCCCCCATCTGTGCTGGAGAATCATGACGGGGCATTCAGTGGCCTTAGGCATCCCCAGAGAGCTGCAGTTGCATCCTCTCATTTCCCACCTAGTTTGTGGGCATCCCCCTTTAGCTTGACCCTGACAGTGGACAGGTCTCAGTATGAGCTGTCTGTGGGAAGAAACAAGATGTTGGGGGGGCAGCGGTAGTTGTTGATGGGAAGTTTTAAGTGTCAGGTTGTATCTTGCAATTTTCTGAACCCTGGCAGTGCAGGCCTGGGCCAACCTGGTATGTCTGTTTCACCAACCAAATCTTCCTCATGTGCCCAAGAAGTGAAACCATATTTGCATTTGCCACCAGAATCAACTAATACTAAATAATAGTTGAGAATTCCAGCTTGATTATAGTGAGTGGAAAATGGACCTCTCTGGTTAATTCTTACATATGATTTTACTGTTCATCTTCATAAAAGGGATAAGAAATGAGGAAACGTGGATTATCAGTTTGTTTTCACTCTCATCACTCACTGCAGTTATAATTTTCAAAATACCAAGATGTTTTTCAAAAGTAGTTGTTTTTTTGTTTTTTGTTTTTTTGTTTTGTTTTGTTTTGTTTTGTTTTTGTGGAGGGAGTAGGGACTAAGACTAAGGAAAGCATTGTTCTATCAAGAGAAGTCGTTTTCAATTTATGGTATGATGGGAAATCCATCTCGTATGTCCTATTTGGATAACAGAGCTCACTCTTAATTTTTTTAAACTTCCTTTGATTTTTAATTGAATTATAGCTGACCCACAATGTTGCATTCGTTTCAGATATAAAACAACAAGATTTGACAAGTCTGTATGTTATGCTGTGCTCGCCGTACTGTACCACCAACCATATTCCCTATGCTGTGCCTTTCGTCCTGCAACTTATTAATTTTGTAACTGGAAGCCTGTTATCTCCCACTGTATTTCACACATTTTGCCTGTCCACCCGCTGCCTCCTCTTTGGAAACGATCAATTTGTTCTCTGTAGTTATGGGTCTTTTTCTGTTTTTCTGTGTGTTCAGAGAACTTTTTAAGATAACTTGGTGCCTTTAAACATATTCCTTGATTTCCATTAGTTTGGATACGTATTTGCCATGTTACCCAATTAGTTATGTAATGACTTCAAAATTTGGGGGCTTAAAACAACCCTTTTGTCATATTACATATGTTTTGGGGGTCAGAAATTGGGGCAGGATCTCATGGGGCAATTTTTATGCTTAATACGGCATTAACTGAGGTCAGTGGGTGGTGGCCTTCAGCAGGCGGCTGCTTGGTCTAGAGGATTCAGGATGACTTTATGCACATGCCTGTCACTTTGATGGGTACAGTTGTGAGACGAGGCTCAGATGGCCCTCCACTTCCGTGCAGTCTTTGTAACAAGGTTGTTGGACTTATTTCCTGTCCACTCAGAGCTCCAATAGCAAATGTTCCAAGAGAGGGGTTCCTTTTGGACTTGGGCCTGAAACTGACACGTTTATTTCACTGTTTAACACAGTCACATAGCCCATGTGAATTAAAGGGAATGGGGAGTCATAGGATTTGTGATCATTTTTTAACGTGCTACATATGTTCATTGTGCATTTTTTCCCATTTCTCTGACCTGTGGGAAAATGGAAGTTATTGATCAAAGAGTCACAGGTTATCAAGCGGTATGAGAGACTTCAGACTTAATCCAACCTCCATACTTTATAGATTAAAGAATATATATGTAGGTGCACATGTACATCTCCATATCAGTTATTATATATACACTTGTATATCACTAAAAATGGTATCTGTGGATTAGCCAATTCTTCTATCTTCATAGGAATGAAAAGGACTCGTCATTCCCTGGCAAATCTGAAGAAAGAAGCCAGAGCAAGAGTAAGGGAGAAAGAGAGTGAGAGGAGCATCTGATGGGATAGGATTTCTTACAAAAGGACTCCTGAAGTGACCAGAGAAAACAGACCAACAGAAAAGGGCAGACTTTGACCAAGCGGTGCTCAACGACGTGAATATCCACATGGAACAGAAGAGGTTTTAACGCTATTCCCTACTGATGTAGCCTACATACTGAAGAGGACATCAGAAGTTTTCTGGAAGATACCATAGAAAACCATTTTGAGGACCTGGGGGCGGTGGCAGAGATGAGTGGAACAGAACACCAAAAACAGGAAGCCCAAGAAAGCTTGGGTGCCGCTTCCAGATGGCGACGAGAGAAGAATTAGGCACGAACCAGTCAGCTGGAAAAGACTGGGAGCAGGGGACAACAGTCGAAAAGGACGTCTGCCAAGAGCAACTCAAGACAGTCTCACTTTTATTGGATAGAAAACAATAGCCAAAGAAGGATTGAGGAAGGTCAAATGTTAATCCCATCTTGCTGACAAGCAAGAAGGAGGATAAAGTTTATAGTTAAACAAGCACATTGAAAGAACTCTTCTAACTAGCAACAGGCACTTCTGGGAAGAGAAAGGCTCTATGGCGGATAAGGGAGGCAGGCGGTTTTCATTCCGCCCTGAGCTAACCTGTCGTTCCCAGGTGCTCCGCTTTCCTGAAGCAGGCGGCATTCCGCCCTGGGCCGGCCGGGCTTCCAGCCAGCGCAGCTTCTGTGAGGGGGCTGCATTCCGCCATGAGCAAGCGAGGTATCCCCCGCTGCCCAGCTTCTGTGAAGGGGCGGTGTTCCGCCCCGAGCAAGCTGAGCATCCCCAACTATAAGTGCTACCATTTTACTTAAAACTGTGAAATTGGGTCAGATTTAAATTTCAATTTTTGTTAAAACATTCTGTAAACTGTGTTAAACTTTGACATTTGTTCCCTCTGTTCAGTGAATAACACTATATCATATTCTGAAAAATACGCTAATTTTCATTTTGAAAAATATCCCTTTTTCCTCTTATGGTAATTATTAATATGAATTAATAGTAGAATTTGATATGGTTCCATATGCCCATAAATACTTTATTGTATATTATCCAGCTTCTTGGACTTTTCCTTCAGTCTGCTACCAATCTTTTAATGATGATTCTAAATGTTATTTAGAGAGACATTCTGTTCTTAATATATTTCAAATATTCTACACAAGGCAAAGTGGATCCAAGTAATCTGTAGGCAAAATAAGATTTTAGAGAAGTATATATTTCCAACAGTATTTATAAAATATTACCTTTATGTAAGGCATCATCCTGGACTTTGTGGAAAACACACAAAGGAGTAAGAAGTGGCCCTTCAAGAAACATATACAATATCAAGGTTTAACATGAAGCAGCATGTCTTCTCTAAGTAAAAAAACATTGTACCAACTGACTTTACTGAAACTTTATATTTATTGCTCTCGTTTTAGGTCATAGTGTCCTTCTGCATGCAGGCTGCTATAACGGACATGATATAAACTGAATAGCTTATAAAGAACAGGAATTTATTTCTCACAGTTCTAGAACTGAGAAGTTCAAGATTAAGGAATGGGCAGATCCAGGGAGAGCCCACTTCCTCATAGATGGCTATCTTCTCACTGTAAACGTACATGATGAATGAATCAAGAGAACTCTCTGGGGTCTCCTTTAAAAGGACTGTAATCCCACTTATAACCTAATCACCTCCCAAAGGCCCCTATGTTTTAATACTATCACTTCCAGAGTTAGATTTTGTAATATGATTTTGGGAGACATAAACATTCACACCATAGTATATATAAACAAAAGAGACACAAAAACAACAAACAACAAAAATTATTTTAACTACCTATTATTTTCAACTACATAAAATTTTAATTTGTTTCTATATAATATTAAATAACTCATTTGAGTGATTCACTTATATCCAATGCATCTGAGTGCAATTAAATTTGCTTACCCAACATATCCAGCAGCATATTTCTTCAGACTATCCCATTCCCCACCTTACAGGTTTTACCACAATTAGAAGACAGGGGATAGAGGATAGATAGATAGATGTATACATAAACACACTTGTACATACACATATGCATATTTTTTCCTGTTAATGATACTCATGCAAATAAAATTTAAGCTCAAGGAAACCTGTCTTGTGTGTTACTTAATATCCAGTTTTTAGTCAACATCCAAAAACAAATAATCCAATAAAAACATGGATAGAGGACATGAACAAGTGTTTCCACAAAGAACACATTCAAATGTTCAGTAGATACATGAAAAGATGTCCATCATCATGTATCATCAGGAAATTGCAAAGCAAAACTAGAAAGAGATACCACCTCACACCTGTCAGAATGGCTAACATCAACACTACAAGAAACAAAAGGGGTTGGAGAGGATGTGAAAAAGTAACACTTGTGGGGGCTGCCTGGGTGGCTCAGTGGGTTAAGCCTCTGCCTTCAGCTCAGGTCATGATCTCAGGGTCCTGGGATCAAGTCCCACATTGGGCTCTCTGCCAGGCATGGAGCCTGCTCCCTCCTCTCTCTCTCTACTTGTGATCTCTCTCTGTCAAATGAATAAAATCTTAAAAAGAAGAAAAAGTAACAATTGTGAGCTGTTGGTGGTGATGCAAACTGATACAGCCATATTTGAAAACAGTATGGAATGTCCATAAAATTTAAAAATAGAAGTCCTTTGTGATCCAACAATCCTGTTGGTGTGTATTTACCCAATGAATTTAAGAAAACTTATTCAAAGGGATGCTAGCACCCCTATGTTTATAGCAGCATTATTTGTAAAGCTAAGGTATGGAAAGAACCCAAGTATCCATCAATTGATGAATAAATAAAGAATAAGTGGTATGTATATACAATGGAATATTATTCTGCCATAAAAAAGACTGAAATCTTGCCATTTGCAATAACATGGCTGGAACTAGACAGTATAATGCTAAAAGTGAAATAAGTCAGAGAAAGACAAATACCTTTACTCATATATGGAATAAAAGTAACAAAACAAACAAGCAAAGGGGAAAATAATAACACATAGAAAGAGAAACAAAGCTAGAAACAGACATTTCATAACGGAGAACAAACTGATGGTTACTTGAGAGGATCTGAAAGGAGTGATGGATTAAATAAGTGATGGGGGTTAATTAGAGCACTTGTCATGATGAGCACCGAGTGCTATATGTTATATTGTACACATGAAACTAATACAACCATATATGTTAACTAACTGGATTTCAAATGAAAATTTTTTAAAATCCCAGTTTTTAGCTCACATTCTGGCTTACAAAAGGGATTTAGTCAGGAATTTGGAGATTAGTTAATGAACAAATAAGGGGTGAACAGGCAGTTGTTAGATAAAATTACTATCCTTTCTGGCATGACTTATACCTTTTATCTAGAATTAATTTTAGCACTTTAGACTCTTCCTATTTTATTTTGAGTCATTAAACAAAAATTTCCTCAAAGGACCTTAGACTCCATCCAATTTGAGCAACAGTGTGAGAGAGGAAATGGTGTCCAGGAGGAAAAAAAAAAAAAGATAAAACTACTTTTGTTTACTAGTGAATGCATAGTTCTTCCACAGAAGAAGCTCTAAATGGTCATGGCTCCAGCTTTATATGTGTTCAGTCATATGTTCAGAAGTAGGTAACACTATCAAAAAATATAAAGCATCTGAGATTATTTTCCCTTATTTGAAAGCAGGTGTATGAGTCTGCCGTGGTTTCTTGGGTGTTCATAGAAGACGCAGACTCATGGTTCAGAAATAATATAGTTTATTATTCACAGCATTAGAGGTAGCCAGAATATTAACAGTATTTGTGTGTGTGTGTGTTTCTGTGTGTGTGTGTGTGTGTGTGTGTGTGTGTGTGTGTGTGTGTGTAGGGGTGGGAGTTATATATCAGTTCTGAGCCTCAGTTCCCACAAGAAGAATCAAAACAGAGGCAGATAATATTTGCAAACACAACAGGTTAAGTTAAAAAAAAAAGATACTATTTCTGTCCTCCAAGTCTATTCAATACAACCATCTTCAAAGGACGGTCTAGAACAAATAATAAATGCAGAAATGTAAGCAACCAATTGAAAAGTGTCTCCCAAGAAACACACTTTGAGAGTCTTCCTTTGACAAAAATACTATAGGATATTACATGAATCAGGTGCATTGAATACTGGAAGGTTAAAATTACAAGGGACCAAATATTTTTAAGCAGACTGGCATCCAGTAGAGTTCAAATAGGTTTTATAAGATTGAGGAAAGAAGCCATCAAAACCTGGGCCCAGGGGCGCCTGGGTAGCTCAGTGGGTTAAGCCTCTGCCTTTGGCTCAGGCCATGATCTCAGGGTCCTGGGATCGAGCTCTGCATCAGGCTCTATGTTCAGCAGGGAGCCTGCTTCCCCCTCTCTCTCTGCCTCTCTGCCTACTTGTGGTCTCTGTCTGTCAAATAAATAAATAAAATCTTAAAACAAAACAAAACAAAACAAAAAACCTGGGCCCAATTTTCCCAAAAGTATGATTCTGATTCTAGTCTCTATGATGTTATCCCTTGAAGACAATGTCTCTAATTGAGTTGAATTAGTTTACTAAAGAGCATACCCCCATTTGTTGTAGGAGATGAACAATATGCAAGAGGCAAAATGCCACATGGAAGCCACCTGGTCTTCAGTGGAATATAGAATCAGTTCCTTTGGGATGAATTTGTTCCACATTTGACTTCCCACTTAAGGGAAAATAAGAGTGCCTTCCAATAGATTTTAAATAGGAAATGACAACGGAAGCTTATACAAGATTATAAAATGGGAAATTTCATTTAGATAAGCAATAATTTCAAAGTCATCTTCTTAATATTACAGACTCTTCACATAATCATAATTTTATTTTGGTATTATATGGTAATTTCAAATATAGTAAATATAAAGAATTTACCTCTGTAATTATAGCGATTCTGGTCGTAGTTTAATGGCAACAAAACTTCAAGTTAGAAGTATGGTCTACCAATTATGAATACATTTGGTAATGGTGTGTCATCTTCACTCCACTTGTCTCACTAAAACAGTGAGCCAAAAAAAGTAGGTCCAAGCTGTTTACTATGGTCAAAATGAGTTGCTTTTTCACTTGGTAAAGAAGCAGTCATATTTTGGAAGAAGAAACTGAGGCTATTAATATTTTCAACTTATTTTCAGAAAAGGAAAGAAAGGATAATCTAAGCTAAAGCCAAAATCTTACACAAGGTGGCAGGAGAATGGTCTTTTCCCAGATAAAGGGTTTTTCAACTTAGCCATGTTAGGAGGAAGAAGAGATGAGACATTGTGGACTTGACTAACGTTTGTACACTGTTCAAAAAGTTTTCAAAATAATGTGTATTATTTTTCTTCTTTTAGTTGAGACAAAAACAAACAAACAAACAAAAAACCACTAATGAGCTTACTCTTAAAAGGAGGTAAACAAGAAACTAGCAAAGATTGAGTGTTAGGTATTGTCCCCCTCCTTTTTTTTTTAAATTATGTTATGTTAGTTACCATACAATACATCATTAGTTTTTGAAGTAGTGTTCCATGATTCATTGTTTGTGTAAAACACCCAGTGCCCCATGCAATATGTGCCCTCCTTAATACCCATCACCAGGCTCACACATCCCCACATCCTTCTCATCTTTAAAACCCTCAGTTTGTTTCTTGGAGTCCATAGTTTTTCATGTTTCATTTCCCCCTCCAATGCCCCCATTTCATTTTTCCTTTCCTTCTCCTAATGTCCTCCATGCTATTCCTTAGGTTCCACAAATAAGTGAAACCATATGATGATTGACTTTCTCTGCTTGACTTATTTCACTTAACATAATCTCCTCCAGTCCCATCCATGTTGATGCAAAAGTTGGGTATTCATCCTTTCTGATGGCTGAGTGATATTCCATTGTATCCATAGATCACATCTTCTTTATCCGTTTGTCTGTTGAAGGGGATCTTGGCTCTTTCAACAGAATGGCTATTGTGGACATTGCTGCTATGAACACTGGGGTGCATATGGCCCTTCTTTCCAGTAAAATAGAGCTAGCCTATGACCCAGCGATTGCACTACTGAGTATTGACCTCAAAGATACAGATGTAGTGAAAAGAATTAGGTATTGTTAAAGCACAAATGCAGGGGATAGAAGTTATGGTACAGAAGAGGGAAGGGCAACCATATGGCAGAGTAGAATAAAGTAGCTCAGGAAGAAATTAGTCATATCCAGATATTGTAAGGCATGTGGGGTTGGCAGGGAGAGCATGAGAAATCATGAGAGAAGAGAGAGAAAATGGACCAGGCAGGAGGGTTTATAACATTTTAACATCTAAGATAAGCATATGCAAAGCAGAATAGGGAAAGAAATAAAAGTTTTTATAAGACTCAATACATAAGGAATAACGTGGAGGACACTGGGAGATGGAGAGAAGTGTGCTGGGGGAAATCGGAGGGAGAGACAAACCATGAGAGACTGTGGACTCTGAGAAACAAACTGAGGGTTTTGAAGAGGAGGGTGGCAGGTGGTTGGGTGAGCCCAGTGGTGGGTATTAAGGAGGGAATTTATTACATGAAGCACTGGGTGTGGTGCATAAACAATGAATTTTGGATCACTGAAAATAAATTAAAAGAAAAAAAAAGACTGACTACAGACATGGACCTCAGTGTAACACAGATATGGAACTCACTGGAATACCAGCCACTTCCCACCGACACACACAGACTATGATAATAATAAATAATAATTCAATTAAGAAAATTGCCTGCCAAATAATTTTTCCTCTTTTTATTTTTATGATTATTATTTTTATTTTATTTTTAAAGTTTTTATTTAAATTCCAGTTAGTTAAAATAAGGTTAATATTAGTTTCAGGTGTACAATATAGTGATCAACACTGCCATACAACGGCTTAAATATAAAAATGAAAAAAAAATTTTTTTAAAGATTTTATTTTTAAAAACCTCTACACCCAAGGTGGATTTCAAACGTACAACCCCAAGATCAAGAGTTACATATTTTACTGACTGATCCAGCCAGGCACCCCAACAAATAAAAATTTTATAAAATTGTTGAGTTTGTGGGAGTCTCATTTGCTCAGTCAGTTAAGTGTCTGCCTTTGGCTCAGATCATGATCTCAAGAGTCCTGGGATCGAGTCCCATATTGCTCATGTGCTCTTTCTCTCTCTCTCTCTCTGGCTTTTGCTCTTAAATAAATAAATAAAATATTTTTTAAAGAAATTGTTGAGTTTGTTTAACTAGTTTTAAACTAGTAGACAGAGATGAAGATAAAGTATGATCTCATGGCAGGGAAAAATACAACTTACACGTTTTAAAAATAAAATGTGCAATGCAAGTTACATCACTTCTTTTATCACCACACAGGGACTTTCCCTACTGAGTTGTTGTAATGTAAGGACCTATTTTATATTTTTATATTTTAGCAAGAGGCTTCCATTGAGGTTAACCCTGAAACTGTCCTTGCTCCCCTTCCCCCAGGGGATTCACTTAAAAACAAGACCTGGAAATCAGCTCCAGGTAACAAAGCCCATATACAAGGGTGGGTCAGGCCTTGTGGAGACATCAATCAGCGGGAGGGGGGGGGCGGTGTTTGCATATTGTCTCCCTAGATACTAAGGAGTATGCCCCACTCCTCTGCCCTTTGGGAACCGTTTTGGCACCAATCCTAATCAAGGTGTAATAGGCTGGGTCAAATGTCTATACTAGGGTAAATTGAACCTCAATTGGTCACCTAGCCTCACTGTGGAGTTTCCTGTGTGTGTTAAAATCTCATTGGTCACCTGTGCGTGGCCAGGCCTGACTTCATGGCCTTTGCCCTTAAAAGCTAGACTGTGAAACAGTGAAGGGTTTCCTTTTCTCATAAGAGGTGTGGCTCTGAACGTTCGGTTAGATTCTTGATGCTTGGCATGAAATAAGGCTTTGCTTGACCTTCGCTTTACATCAGTCTCGCTCCTTTAATTATAGACCCATTATTGGGGCATAACAGTATTAATCTTATAGTTATAAGTCCACAATGCATCCATCATCCATTCTACCCCTTAACATTCCCCTTTGGACAGACCCATGATCTAGAACAAGCCTTATTTTATAGTGCCTTGTAGGAGATTTTTGCTGCTGCCTAAATTGCCTACTTTCCTCTCACCATTACCACAGAAATTGGGTCCACTGAAACAAAGGGGTAGTGTAAGAAATTAACAACTTTCATAAATCTCTTTAAATCATAAAGTATAAGATAGTGATACCTTTTTTTCTGCCACATAACCAATTCTTGCAAGAATAAGGTCATATAAGAGAATTTACAACACATGCTAGCATTATCCTACTGGACCCAGATCATTTGTATGTTTCTCTGTCTCTGAGAAATGTAGTTATTTACATGACTGAAACCTACAAATTGTTTGATATGACTACTAATATCACCTACATTATTTTAAAGCCTGTTTAAGGCTTCTGAAATACATAGGTTTTGTAAACACTTATTAAGCATCTTGTATATATCAAACACTTTAAAAATCTCTGCTTTAAAAACAGAACAAAAAAACTCTACCTCAATGGAACTTTGAGTCTGAAAAAGATACAGGCAATATACAAGGCAACAGATAGAATAATTACATATTTGATTATATACTCCGAGGATGTCACATTAAATTGATATGAAAATGATGAGAAGGATCTGGATTTCTTGTCAAAATTTTTTGCCTTAAAAAGAAATTGATATTTAGGGAAAGTTGTTACTGAAAGAGGTCCTGTGTCAACCAAAAATGTTAAACCATGATCTGAATAAATTTCCCAGTTGTGATCATTGCTTTGTTTAACTTTCTTATATTAAGACTGAATTTAGTAATTCAGTCTCAGATTTCAGTAAGTCTTTTTTTTAATGGTTTTTTTTATTTATTAGAGAGAGAGAGGGAGGGGCAGAGGGAGAGGAAGAACCAGACTCCTTGCTGAGCAGGCAGCTGATGCAGGACTGGATCCTAGTACCCTGGCATCATGGCCTAAGCTGAAGGAAGACACTTAACCAACTGAGCCACCCAGGCACTCTAGACTGTAAACTTCTTAAAGGTAAAAAAGTTTATTCTTCTAGAAGTTCCACAGACATTTCTAACATCCATAAGAAAGCATGTACTGATGTAAAATGCCAGCAAATCAAATTATTTAGAAAAGAAAGAAAGAAAGAAAAGATATATCTGGATAAAGAGAAAAACAGAAAATCTAATAATACATTGAATTATTAGAGCAAAGAGTGGAGGAAGAGAAAATAAATATGAAATAGAGATTTCCACTAAAAGAAAAAAATTGAATAAGGCAGGAGATTTAGAAAATTATTATGACAGACTTGAGAAAAAATAAAATAGGAATTTTTAGAAAATAGCAATGAATGAAAAGGTAAATTGTTCCTACCTCTATAATATTAGCTGTTTGTTGTTGTTGTTGTTGCTAATTTACCTATTTAAGCTAATAAACAAAGAAAGGTTTCATTTAGGGATAAGGTTTCTATATATATATATATATTTTCCATTTAGGGATAAGGTATATATATATATATATATATATATATATTTTCATTGTTAGAAAATGTGTCACAGAAAGTGTTTAAACTTTAAGATACAGATGCAACATGTAAAAAACTACATTGTTTGAACGTCTAATTTGTAAATGCTGTTAGAGGAAACTTGGTGGAAATGTCCTTATGTGGTTGTGTTTCTGGAACTAAGTATATTTATTAATAAGGAATAGATTAAAATTATGAAATGACCAGGAGTGGACAATTTTCCTAATCCTATCAGCTCTTTGCAGCTCTTTTATTAGCCCCCTTCAGGAATACCAGCTTTATTTATCTAATTAAATTTTATATTAATATGCTTTTGACTTTTGTCCTTTCTCTTCATTCTGTTCTTTTTTTTTCCCGTAAATTACATGTTTCTGCTTAACAGCTACTATCAATTCTTTGATATGAATTCTCAGCATCAATTTACTAACTCCAGAGATGAAGCAGCATCAATATTTAGAAGCAAAGAATACAAAGCCTTGGGCATCTGGATGGCTCAGTCAGTTAAGCATCTGCCTTTGACTCAGGTGGTGATCCCACGGTCGTGGGATGGAACCCCAGTTTGAACTTTCTGCTCAGCTGGGAGCCTACTTCTCCCTCTCCCTCTGCCTGCAGCTCCCTTTGCTTGCGTTCTCCCTCTCTTTGTCAACTAAATAAAATAAAGTAAAATAAAATAATGTAAATAATACATTTATTTATTTATTTATTAAAATGCAATTATTACACAATACATAATGTATTGCATAATTATAATAATGATTAAATAATTTATTAAATATTTATATTAAATATATCGATTTAATTAAATAACTATTTTTTAGAATTTAAAATATTTCAAATTTAGATTGTTAAATATTAAATCATTAATTTAATAAATAAATATCTAAACATAATTAAATAAAATAATTTATTTATTAAAATAAATAAAATAATGTTGTCATTATCTGAGCATGTATTTTTAAATAGTCTAAAAACAACCATCTAATAAAGTCTAAATACATTGAGATCAGATATTTATACAAGTTAACCCAGACACTCAACCCACAGACAGTTTCAAAACATTTGTTTTTTTTAAAGATTTTATTTTTTTATTTGACAGAGAGAGATCACAAGTAGGCAGAGAGGCAAGCAGAGAGAGAGAGGAGGAAGCAGGCTCCCTGTGGAGCAGAGAGCCTGATGTGGGACTCGATCCCAGGACCCTGAGATCATGACCTGAGCCGAAGGCAGTGGCTTAACCCACTGAGCCACCCAGGCGCCCCTCAAAACATTTGTTTTTATCTACTACTCAAAATACGATTGTAATGTATTTATTTATAACTTTGATGTAGCAAGGAAACTTGGAGGAAAAGGAGACATTTGGTTTTAATATTTGAAAATTATTTTGTTGATTAAAAAAAAAATAAAAACCTTACCACATGAGCATTTCTTCTTAAATAACACTGTGAAGTTTCTGAGTCGCATTCTATTAAAAGTGCTGATAAAATGGCCTCAGTTACTCATTTAAATTATCAGCTGAAAGGGTAACAAATGAAGTAGAGAGCTTTTTAATTATTTATGAATGTATTGCTTGTGGATGGAGTGCCACATAGAGTCACCTCTCTTTTTGGCTTTGTTTTGTGAGCAGCAGTGGAATCTATGAATGAGATTAAACATAAGGACATTCACAGAAATTCTTAATGAACTTCTGGGGAAGGGCAATAAGTGCAAGGAAAAACTGCAGCAAGACTAATTACAAATTTCAAGTGGTCATTGCTTAATTATAGAAGCTTTTAAGTTCAAGTAATATATCTTTTTTATGAGCCTATCATATTGTATTAATTACCACAAACTGCACTCTTGAACACTTATCTTTTCACATATTTCTTATTCTTAGTACTTAAAAGTACCCTTATGATTGATAAGTAAATGGATTTTACTGACAATGCATTTATTTACATAAATAAATAATGCTGTTTATATATATAAAAACAATTGAATATGTGTATGTGTTCAATGAAATTTTTTTTTCAAATTAACATCTTAATTCTACCACATTGGTTACAAATAGATATAGACTTTATAGATTCATCAAATATTTTATTCTCAAATTTATATCTCCTTTGTGAAGTAAATGAAACTGTATATATTAAATATAATCCTATCACATGTAACAGTTACTAGTGCATCCCAGGACATACATAGGTCAGGTCCTACTCAAGGCATCACGGATAACTGGATTTAACTTTCTATCCTGGGAGTCTTCTGTATATTTCTGTGGCTTTTATACTACAATCAGGAGGAAGAATTCTTTTGCTAAAAGCTTCCAAATCGGGCGCCTGGGTGGCTCAGTGGGTTAAGCCACTGCCTTTGGCTCAGGTCATGATCTCAGGGTCCTGGGATCGAGTCCCACATCGGGCTCTCTGCTCCACAGGGAGCCTGCTTTCTCCTCTCTCTCTCTGCCTGCCTCTCTGCCTACTTGTGATCTCTCTCTGTCAAATAAATAAATAAATAAAATCTAAAAAAAAAATAATAAAAAAAATAAAAGCTTCCAAATCACTATGTGAGTAGATTATTTGTAGACTAGTGATATAATATTATAGTTTAATATGTAAAGCATGATAAAATAAAATGCTATTGCCATATTTAATTTATTCAGAAAAGCATTCATTTAGTTATCAAGCATTCATTTGCTTTTTTTAAAGATTTTATTTATTTATTTGACAGCACAAGTAGACAGAGAGACAGGCAGAGAGAAAGGAAGGGAAGAAGGGTCCCTGCTGAGCAGAGAGCCTGATGTGGGGCTCTATCCCAGGACTCTGGGATCATGACCTGAGCAGAAGGCAGAGGCTTTAACGCACTGAGCCACCCAAGAGCCCCAAGCATTCATTTTCTTTATACAGAAGAGATAGAACAATATTATATAGTAGAAAATACAGTAAATAATCTAGAAACCTTGATCATTGTGTTTTGGCAATTTTAGAACATAAAATTAGCTAAAGCTCAAGTGCAAGTTATATTTGTATCCTAGGAGGAAAAGTTAATTAAAAGTTTGTTTATTACCATAGTTTAACAAAATGATAATGAGTCAAAAATTAATGAATATATGAAGTATACAATAAAAACAATAATCTTGAGTGTATGTGACTCACTGTAGGTATTGATAGGCTAGAAATCAAAGGGAAAGTATCTATAGGGTTTGTTTAGTTCCATGCTCATCAGATTAATAGGCTTTCTCATATTGCTTCCTTCATCACATTAATTTGTCTAATGAAGTTTTCAAGAGTTAAAGACAGTGATAGGTTCATGACTGGAGAGAAGGTACAGAATCTAAGATAGTTCAGAAGTGCTTATTATTTAAGAGAAAGACAGCATGGGAGGTGAGGGGTGGAAGGAAAGGGATAAGAAGAGAGAATCTTAAGCAACCTCCTTGCCCAGCACAGAGCCTAAAGGGGCTTCATCTCATCGCCCTGAGATAACAACCTGAGCTGAAATCAAGAGTCAGATGCTTATCTAATTGAGTCACCCAAGTGCCCCATTTTTTTCCCTGTATCTTTATTTTCATCTCTTTCTGTAACTGAGTTTCCCTTCAAAATCAGGACTTGCATACACAACCTAAATAATTATTTTGGGATTTGATCACGTGGAAGAGGAGAGAATGAGAAGAGCTAAGTGGTCCAGGAGAAACATATATGAGTTCAGACTGAGTGGATTATGATTGTGGACAACTGAGCATCAATCCTAATGCACAGAATACATCTCAGAATTATTTTCCTGAAACAAGAAAGAATCTGTTTAACCCACTGGCTTCTGCATCCTATCCACAGTGGTTAAAATTCATCCCAGAAGTAATTAATGTTCCTGACTTTTCTATTAATGGGCATGAGAGAGGAGCTGAGTGGGCTTGGTCAGTGTCCCACCTAATGAAAGGCAGAGCAGATTCAGGCAAAAAAAAAAAAATATTAGTTCTTTCCAAATTAGATTTAATGGGATTCTGTTTTTCATTCATGAATTCATTTTACATTTTATATTTTATCGATTTTTCTAAGCTTTGGCCAATATTCACTACATTTTTGAATAGCTTTTATCTATTATTGTAAATCATTTTTCTGCTACATTTGATTAGTCATGGTTATCCATTTCTTCTTCCAAGTTTTTCAGATATGTGATATCAATTTCCAAATAAATTATTTAAAATGTTTATTTTTTATACTAAACTTCTATGAAAAACATTGATATATGTATTATGGCATATTGTTCCCCTTTCAACTTATTTTTTAAAATGTGAATGTGCCTTGGCAAATATATATTGTTTCATTTTATGTTTATGTAGATTCTTCATAATTTTTCCAAGTTCATTGGCTTATGGTTTATATTTTTTTAATAATTTTCCTACTGCCAATTAATAGATTTTTTTCCATTACCTTGTCTAAGTTGCTATTGCCATTATAAGTAAAAAGCATCTGGAAATCTATATCCCTGTCCAGTTTCCTCAAATCACTCATCATTTTCAGGATCTAGTTGGATTTTCTTACAGGTTCCAGGTGGACAAGCTTTTGAACTGGTGCTAATTATTATTTGTTTGTTTCTGGCTTCCTACATTTACCAGCTTAGGGATCATTTTTAACAATTATGATGAAATGAGGCATCATATTCTTATTCTCAACTTCATTAATAATGATATTAGTGTAACATGTCCTACAAGATAATAATAGATACATGTAAAATAATTTCATTGACCAAAAAAGTGGTGGAAAATGTAAATAAAACACAGTGGCAGCCAACTAGTCATTTCAAGTTGAGCTATTTTTCCCCCTTTATCTCCCTGTCTCTTTAATTTCCTGTAGCACATTCCTACAAAGTATTTTAAGGTGTTTTATATGCACATACATAGAGATCATCATGGAGTCTAAATCTAATAATTCCTTGTCAGTTTTAATATTTTAAGTATTGTTCATTCCTATGTCAGTTGTCTATTAACTTTTTCTCCACACTGCACTTAATTGCAAGGAAATATTTAATTTTAATATAAATTAATTAATCACTTTAATAAATATTTTTACCTTATGGATTAATCTTTGATGCTTATTTCTTAATTTTTTTTAACTTTTAAAATTTTATTTATTGAGAGAGAGAGTGAGAGAGAGAGAGAACAAGCACAAGCAGGGGAAGCTGCAGAGGGAGAGGGAAAAGAAGAAGCAGGTTTCCCACCAAGCAGGGAGTCAAGCTCAGTCTCAGGGCCTTGGGATCATGATCTGAGGTGAAGGCAGAGGCTTAGCTGACTGAGCCACTGAGTCTAATTGTTATCTTGATATTTAAGGAAATACTTTATCATCTCTAATTGATCCCCTATGTCACAAATACAGTTTTCTCTATGGTGCTATTAATTTTATTGTCTTCAAATGAGACTCTTTTTCTAGAAGCATTTTTAATCAGTCTCTTAGGTCTATAATTTAGTTTTTATACATTTCATTTAGTATTTTATTTTATCTTCATCATCTCTGAGTATTCCTGACCAGTACTCATTGGTCAAATCTTTCTTATTAATCTATTCCAAAAATTTGCTTGTTTCTATAATATTTTGTTATGACTGCTGTCGTTCTTAGGTTTTGCCTTTATATTCTTTTTGTTTTGTTTTGTTGTTTTATGCTTTGGTGTTTTTGTTGTATTGTTTTGTTTTTCTTTTGAATTAATACAATTAAACCTTTAGATTTCTTTCATACCTTTAATTATTGTCACTTATTTTCACAAATGATATTACCGTAGTACAGTAATTCTAAATATTTCTGAATTAGCTGTATTTCTTTTTAGGTATAAAGTTAACTTCCAGTTACATGGACTTAATATTTTGGTCATTCTATTCTAGTTTTATTGCCTTATCATTGGAAAATATAGCCTGATACTTAACTCTAGGGAATGATGTGGGAGAGCTAGGTTCTTGTCTCTTGGAGTCAAAGAAGGAATCTTGTGGGCAATGGAGAGTGAGGAAGTGACAGAAGTTTATCAAGTGAATATATAGAAAAAGCTCTCACAACTAAGAGGGGTCCCCACACAGTTAACAATGAGTGCCTTCAGGGTTTATTTTTTATAAAAAGGTAACCAGGCAACTTTAATCCTTTTAACATCTCTATCAATAACTCCTGCAATGGCTTACCTCCTTTTGAGGGTCTGATTATTCTTTTTTGGTTACAGGTGTTTATCATAAAGACACCCACCCCACATGACCCACTCCATACACCTAGGGCAGGGTGGTCCTCCATCCCACATGCCTAGATCAGGGTGCTCTTCCTGGGGTAGGGTGGTCCAATTTATCTCTTTACCACATCACATTTTGGGGATTTCTGAGAGCCTGTTCACAAAGTTCCCTATGGATCTCTTCCTCCCTAGCCTCACCTGTCCGTTACTCATTTTGAGAGTTGATATTACCAAAGTACTGTAATTCTAAAAATTTCTGAATTAGCTGTATTATTTCTTTTTAGGTATGAAGTTAACTTCCAATTATATGAATTTAATATTTTGGTCATTGTTTTCTAATTTTATTGCCTTATTCTTGGAAAATATAGCCTGATATTTAACTCTAGGAATTTATTGGCATATACTTCTGGCCTAAATAATGGCCTGTTTGTGTAAATGTTCAACTTATGCTTATATACTTACTGAAGACTATTGTTTTGGGGTCAGGATGGCTACATTTATTAATAGATCAGGACTATTAGATTCTCTAAATTTTGATGTCTCTTAATTTAATCTAATTAAATTATCAGTTAATGAAGAAAGTTAAATTTTTTATGTACTACTGCATCTAAACTTATCAAAGTCTTTTGCTATTATTAGACAAGTATGTCATCCTGTTTTTATACCAAGTCTTACATTAAAAAAAATCATACTATATGAAATATTACTTATTATTATTATTATTATTATTTTTAAAGATTGTATTGATTGGGGTACCTGAGTGGTTCAGTCAGTTAAGTGTCTACCTATAGCTCAGGTCATAATACCCGGGTCCTGGGATAGAGCCCCGCAGGGGGTTCCCTGCTCAGTGGGGTGCTTCTCCCTCTCCCTCTGTTATTCCCCCTCCTGTGTGCATGTTTTTCTTTTCTCACTCTCTCTCAAATAAATAAGTAAAATTTAAAGATTATCTCTCTCAAATAAATAAGTCAAATTATTTTTCTCAATGGGAGGGAGAAGCAGACTCTCCAATGAGCAGGGAGCCTGATGCAGGGCTCAATACCAGGACCCTGGGATCATCACCTGAGCTGAAGGCAGACAACTTGAACCGACTAAGTCACCCAGGCACTCCAGTTGTTTATTTATTTATTTATTTTTATTATGCATATGTTTTATCTCTCTTTTCTTCAAGTCTTTTTTTCGATCGTTTTACTTTTTTACTTTTTTCATAAAACTGAATTATTTCAAGATGACTTGGTCATCCTCTTTTACCCCACCCCATAGGTCATAGAGTACATTTTAACTGTTATAATATTAGTATTTAAGTGCTGCCTACACAAATTAAGGCAAATTATCTGTGGTCTGTATTCCTGAAAATATTTTTTTTTATTATGCCTTCCTATTCCAATGACATTTTATAAGGATCTAAATGTTTACATTTGTGATTATTTTTTTCAAAATAATAAAGCTATTACTTCATTCTTTTTTATATCTGATGTTATTTAAAAAATTTCTGTCAGTCGGATTCTTGTTTCTTTATTAATGAATTATTTTTTTTCTCTCTAACACTTATGATTTTTTTTTGTCTTTGGTATGTATGCCCTAGTTTGGGATTCATAGAGTCAACTATAGTTATGAATATTTTCTTTCTTTTTTTGTATGTAAGTTTTAATCCAGTGTCTTGACTATTTTATGCTTGAGAAATAGATGTACATTAATATTCAAATATTTCTTTCCTTTTTCTTCTTTCATTTTAAAAAAACGTCATTTATTTTATTTTATTTAAAAAAATATGTATTCATTTATTTGGAGTAGAGAGAGAGGGTCATGAAGAGTGGCTGATTATATACTTTCAATTTGGGAGGAGGTTAGGGATAGCACAAGCCTCCAAGGTATTTTATAAACAAGGTTTCCAGGACCTTGAGGGGGCTAGCTATTGTTAGGGAAAGGTCATTTATTACTATTTAGTAAAAACTCAGGGAAGAGACTCTTCTGATGTGTATCAGTGGGTATATGCTTGGGAGATGATTGCCAATGTATATCTTGAGGGCAGGGGTGGGGAATAGAGATAAAGAAGTTTCCAAAGTAATTTTTACATGTGAAAGTAGATTTTCAGTATCCTGGGGGGGTGGACTAAGAATGCTTTTTGCCCTGAGTAGATGTGTCCACATGGAAGCAGCTGAGTCCCCAGAGGAACTTCAAGGACTTGTCAACAGGCTATGAGTAGTAAGGAAATCTAATTTTTTCTCTAGCTTTTGTTCCACATGTATCACCTACATCTTACACCTCTTTTATATTGATAATTTTAATGCTTTGCTGGTATCCAGATGACTATGTCCTTAAGTGACTTCTTTTTTTTTTTTTGGCTTAAATAATAGAAATTTATTTCTCATAGTTCTAGAGGCTGGAAGTCCAAGATCACAGTGTTGTAGGTTTGGTCTCTCCTGAGGCCTTTCTCATTGGCTTACTAAGAGCCATCTTCTTGGTTGAACTAACATAGCCTCTTTCTCTGTGTAGACTCATCCTTATGTCTCTTTCTCTTCATATAAGGACACTAGTCCTATAAGTGCCCCATCCAAACGAACTCCTTTAATCTTAATGACCACTCTAAAGATCCTGTCTCCATGTACTGTCACATTGGAGGTTAGAATGTCCTTGTGGGGGACACAATGCAGGTTTTAAGATGGTCCAAGTCTGTGATTTTTGAGGATGTATGTTTGGGTTGTTTTTATATTCTTGAGGCAACCTATACATTTTACTCTTTCCTAATGAATTTCCCTTTTCTTCAAGTCTCTGTCAGCTTCAGTTCTTATTGGTAGCTATGGTTTCTTCATGTTCCCTGATATGCATTGCAAAAAAGAGAGAGGAAACCAATGGGCCTAACTCTCTCTCAAAGAAAGATGATACCATAGTTCTCTAAGGAGAGAAGAGATTGTCTTTTTTTTTTAAATATAATTTTTTATTTTTTATAAACATATATTTTTATCCCCAGGGGTACAGGTCTGTGAATCACCAGGTTTACACACTTCACAGCACTCACCAAAACACATACCCTCCCCAATGTCCATAATACTACCCCCTTCTCCCAAACCCCCTCCCCCCAGCAACCCTCAGTTTGTTTTGTGAGATAAAGAGTCACTTATGGTTTGTCTCCCTCCCAATCCCATCTTCTTTCATTTATTCTTCTCGTACCCACTTAAGCCCCCATGTTGCATCACCACTTCCTCATATCAGGGAGATCATATGATAGTTGTCTTTCTCCGCTTGACTTATTTCGCTAAGCATGATACGCTCTAGTTCCATCGATGTTGTCGCAAATGGCAAGATTTCATTTCTTTTGATGGCTGCATAGTATTCCATTGTGTATATATACCACATCTTCTTGATCCATTCATCTGTTGATGGACATCTAGGTTCTTTCCATAGTTTGGCTATTGTGGACATTGCTGCTATAAACATTCGAGTACACGTGCCCCTTTGGATCACTACGTTTGTATCTTTAGGGTAAATACCCAATAGTGCAATTGCTGGGTCATAGGGCAGTTCTATTTTCAACATTTTGAGGAATCTCCATGCTGTTTTCCAGAGAGGTTGCACCAGCTTGCATTCCCACCAACAGTGTAGGAGGGTTCCCCTTTCTCCGCATCCTCGCCAGCATCTGTCATTTCCTGACTTGTTGATTTTAGCCATTCTGACTGGTGTGAGGTGATATCTCATTGTGGTTTTGATTTGTATTTCCCTGATGCCGAGTGATATGGAGCACTTTTTCATGTGTCTGTTGGCCATCTGGATGTCTTCTTTGCAGAAATGTCTGTTCATGTCCTCTGCCCATTTCTTGATTGGATTATTTGTTCTTTGGGTGTTGAGTTTGCTAAGTTCCTTATAGATTCTGGACACCAGTCCTTTATCTGATATGTCGTTTGCAAATATCTTCTCCCATTCTGTCAGTTGTCTTTTGATTTTGTTAACTGTTTCCTTTGCTGTGCAAAACCGAGCACACCGACCGGAGTGAAGCGGGGTCTTTTATAGGAAGGTACAAACAAGTTATGGGTGGGGCGCAACTGATTGGTGGACAGTTTGAACTTTTGAAAAAGGCATACTTGGTGTTAGTGGATTGGCCCTGGAAGACCCCCCTCGCGGGAAGAGAAAAGCGGGAAGGGGAAACAAAGAGGGGAAGTTTGACCTTATTACTGGGCAGAAAGGCATCCTGTCTACGTGACCTATGTGACCATGCAGCCCCCTTGCCTACGTGATCTAGGGGACCATGCAGCCCCCTTGCCTACGTGACCTACGGGACCATGCCCCGGCTATTAGGAGAGGGTATCTTGTTCAAACAGGAGTCAAGTGTCATGCCCTAAAAGCCAAGCGGTTACAGAAAGGCAAAAGAGCAGTTACATTGAATTCAACCCTGGGGGAAGGGTCTTTTCATTGCAAGGGGAGGAGGGGTACTTTTACACAACAAAAGAGCAGTTAATTACTTAACGACTGGGGGGGGGTGTCTTTCAAGGACATCATACCAACAATGCCAAATAATTTTCAGACAACAGCAGGATATCCAAGAATTCAACTAAATTCTGACACTATCTACCTGAACATAGCGTAAGATTTCATCAGTTAAGGGATCAGTCCTCCAAGACTATCTCCAACCCCATCTCAGATGCCAGTCTCACTGTAGGCCCCAGGTTATTACCTGTGCTTGTGACTGAGCAACTACAGGTTGGAGGTCCCAATGGCCTACTTCTTACGTTCTTTTAATTTGCTACAGGGGCTCACAAAACTCAGAAAAATACTTACTTTATGTTTGCCAGCTTATTAAAAGATATAATAGAAGATTTAAATCAATAGATAGATAAAGAAGTGCCCAGGGCAAGGTATGGAGAATGGGCACAGAGCTTCTATTACCTTCTGTAAGACTGCCACTCATCCTGCCTTTTTATACATTTAACAAACTAAAAGCTTTCTGAACCCAGTCCTTTCAGGTTTTCTGTGGAGGCTTCATGACATAGTCATGACTGACTAAATCTTTGTCATTTGCTGATCTAATCTCCAGCTCCTCTTCCCTCCCCAAATAATCCTGAATTTGGAGGAAGGGGAGGCATGTTGGGCAAAAAGTTATGAAGGCTTTCACCAAGTGGTTGGTCCTTCAGGCAAACAGCCCTTGCCTTGAGTGAGGTCTGAAGGTCACTTCATTAACATAACAAAACACACCTCTCTCACCCTTATCACAGGAAATTCCAAGAGTTTTAGGAGCTGTGAGTCAGTAGCCATGGTTGAAAACCAAATATTCAGATGACCAAAATATATTTCTTGTAAACCCCTATATTACCCTACATGCTTAAGTATTTAATTATGTGATCTTTTAAACTAATATTTTTCTAAGAGTCTAAACTGTTCTGTCAGTAATCTGGATTGGGGAGTGATGTATTGCCAAATTTCTGTCGTTTCAGTCCAGGAAGTCAAAGAGAAACAACAGGAGAGCCCCTTAGGGCAGGAAGTTCAAAGTAACAATGTTGACTACTACTCCCTTTTCTTGATTTTTTTTAAAACAAGCAAAGCATCTCTTCAGAGTTGCAGTTTAAAGCCAAGAACATGCGGAATTGGGAGAAAAAAATAGTTAAATTTGGAGACTTGCAGAGGTAGAATCAGAGTAGTGAAAGCCATTACAGTAACGGAACTAACTGAGGTCAGTCTTTGGTGAATCACAGAAACAGGTGGAGTTGTCAAACAAAGGAATCTTTGTTTACAACATACAAGGAGATCACAGGGAATAAGTTCCAAAGCCTTGACTGTTTGAACAGGAGAGAGATTTTTATTTAGTATTTAAGAAGGGAGAGTTTTATTATCCCGTGTATGGTTGGTCATAGGGTTGTGGATGCATGCACATCCACATATGTATTTGTGCAATATGTATTGCATGTTCACCTGAATGAAGCTTGTATTCCACCGAGGGCAGAAACTTCAACGTTAGAATAAAGCAGAGGTAACTGTTGGACAAGGGAAAGGGACTCTGCAGGCTTCAAGAGCAGATATAAACTAGATGGGGTCTTGGACTCATTTTCTGGGACAAGGAATGCAAGGCCTTGATTACTTTTGAAATAGCACTAGGAGTTTTACCACTGATTTATTGTCTCAATAGCTTAGGCTATTTCCTGGTCTGGTGGTGACTGTTAGTTTTCCCATTGCCTTGTTCCCTCAAAATCCTTAACTAGTGAGGTTTTTGCATTTCTTTGTAAGAGCCTCCCAGGAAATTTTGGAAGAAGTGTGCTTGGGCAAGTACACAGGTGGGGTATAGATCATTGAAAATAGCTGGGGACAAAAAATGACTTTTCTTATGTCAGGAAAACTATATCTCATCTTTAATTTTCTGGGAACCTCTAACTCTTTCTGCTGATGTTACCAGCAGGCATCTGAGATATTACTGATTGTTCTCTTGAACCTAAGGAAAAGGAAATGTAGAAAGCAAATGACAAAACTTTAAAATCTATCCTGCAACTCATAATTCACTGCAGCCACCTCTCTGTCTTTCCCTTTCTCTTTTTCTCTCTTTCTATTTCTCTCTCACTTTCTCTCTCACATACGCACAACACACGCAAATCAACTTAAAACAATTTTTAATTTTACCTATTCCATTTTAATATACTTGAGGCATGATCATTTTCTTAGTAAATACAAGAAAAAAAATCTAGGATTCCATCATTCTGTGTGATTAAAGTATTGAGGAATTTACTTCCAATAGCACTTATAAAAACATATTTTATTTAAGTAATATTATATAATCAGGTGCCTGCATTTTTCTTATTCTCCAACTAGTGTTATTTGGCAATTAATATTTTGTCAATCAATATTCCCCTATATCTGAATGTGTGGGCAGTGAGAGATGAGTTAGAGGCAAGGATGGTGAACACTCCCAACAACTGCTGACTACATATATCTTAAGCCATGATTTTCTTTGCAAAGGTCAACATTGATAATGTTCTAGTCATACCTCCGTGTACCAGGAAAGAAGTAGTATATTTCTTGAAAGACACAGCTATCAAAGCTCCATTGAGAAAACGTAAAGATGGAGAAGGGATTTGCAAATTATATATCTGATAATGGACATCTATTCTGATTATTAAAAAATGAATAAAAATAAAAAACCTTACTAATAACCAAACAGAGTATCCAATTTTACATGTGAAGGAAATAATGGAAGAGACATGTCACCAAAAGGATATGGATGGCTTATAAGCACATGACAAATTTCTCAACATTTAGGCATTAAAGAAATACAAATTAAAATCATAATGAGACATGCTTACATATCTATTAGAATGGCTAAAATTATAAAGGCTAATTGTACTTCGTCTGAGCTAGATTGAGAAGCAACAAAAAATCTAAACTGTTGTTGGCATATATCATGATACAACCACTTTGGGAAATAGTCTGAACATTTTTTTAAATGCAAAATATGTTGCAGTTACACAAATAGCCATTTTACTTCTAGGCATTTAACCAAGAGAAACAAACCCTATGTTCATACAAGGACTTGTATATGAATTTCATAGCAGCTTTATTTTTAAGAATTGAAAACAATGGAAATGTTTATCAATGTCCATCAATAGAGCAAAGACAAATTATGATCTATTCATTAAAGAGATTACTATTCGGGGCGCCTGGGTGGCTCAGTGGGTTAAGCCGCTGCCTTAGGCTCAGGTCATGATCTCAGGGTCCTGGGATTGGGTCCCGCATCGGACTCTCTGCTCAGCAGGGAGCCTGCTTCCTCCTCTCTCTCTCCATTGAGAAACCGTAAAGATGGAGAAGGGATTTGCAAATTATATATCTGATAATGGACATCTATTCTGATTATTAGAAAATGAATAAAAATAAAAAACCTTACTAATAACCAAACAGAGTATCCAATTTTACATGTGAAGGAAATAATGGAAGAGACATGTCACCAAAAGGATATGGATGATCTATTCATTAAAGAGATTACTATTCAACAACAAAATGAACTATTAACAGTTGGAGATTCTCAAAATAATGATGCTGAGAAAAGAAAAGCCAGGCAACGAATAATATATACTGTGTGATTCCATGACTATAAAAAATCTAGAAAATACAAATTTATATATAGTCACAGTCACCAAATATATTGGTGAGATTTTAGTGCCTTCTTCTGTGCTCCCATAGCTTCCTTTCACCATGTGAAAATATGAACTCTTTTTCTTTATTCTCTTACTAGAATAAGAATCCTTGAAATTTTATGGACATTTGAACTCTCAGTTATTAGCAGAAATTCTATCACACAGTAAGTTTCCAAATATAAAAGCCAGAGTTTTACAATGACTTCTAAGCTTTTACATGATCTAGCCACTCATTTAACCTCTGTGACCTCTTTCCCTGCTACTCTTCAGTCACTCACAGTGGCCTCCTTGCTATTCCTCAGATATGCCAGGCATGATCCAACCTTATGGCCTTCAAGATAGCCAATTCCTTTGTCTGGAGTGACCTTATTGCTGATAGTTCTGGGCAAATTCATCACCTTTCCATACCTTTGTTCAATTGTCAGCTTCATTGTAACTACCCTGATCTTCCTATTAAAAATTTTAACTCCCCATCCCCTGCCTAGCAACCTTGATTTTTCTCACCCTGATCGAATTTTTCTTTTTCCCCATTATACTCATCAATTTTGAATGCACTATGCAATTTTTATTAAGGTTTATAGCTTTTAATTGTCTCACCCATGAAAATAAAAGTTCTACAAAGCCAAGTATTTCATTTACCAGTGTAGTCTGAAGTAATATCTGCCATATAATAGGTTCAATAGACAATTGGTAAATTTCAGAATAAATTAATGTTGAGAGTATACTGAATTTCATAAGTCATTTCAATAATTTTTTTTCCAAAATATAAACTATGTAAAACATACCTTAAATTTACTTTCAAAATATTTTATAGCATATAATGGACAATATACATAAGCCTTAAAGAAACAATCATATAAATAACCATTTCATACCTACTTAAAAACTGCATAATACCGCACTCCTAGATCCTCTCTGAACGTTCTAAATTAACCCTTCAAAGGAAATACATTTTTAAAAATAACAGATTTTTTGTCAAAATAATTTAATAAAATAAAAGTTTCATTCATCTATGTAGATCATAATAAATGTTTTTAATAAGCATGAAATTATAACTCTGAAGTGTGCTAAAATGAAACCACCTGCGAAGGGGGAGAGAACAAAAATAAACATCATTTTTCCAAATAAGAGGAATTTATTACTTTTGAATCCAAGCATGTGGATTTGTTCAAACTGGCAATAAAGGAATATGGAAACACAAACCATAGAAAGTCATGTTTTAGATTTCTAAAAGACTTCGAAGTGAAGAGTATACATTTTTTAAATGCTACATAATGCTACATAATGACAAGATGACAGGTTGTGACAAATAGCATTTTAAAAGCTCTACTCATAATGGAACGGAAGGTGTCATTTCCCTATAATTTTATATATGTAATTAATTTACTATATCTGGATACAACATATTACCAAACAGATGTTCATCAAAGACTAAATCATTTTTAATGGAACATAATAATTTGAACCTACATGTATTAATCATTTTTTTCGATCTAACATTTATAGTCTCGCTAAACTTTTTATCAGTTGTCGACAAAATTCAAAAAAAATAGGATAAAAAGTCGTGTTTGGAAAAGTAGATTTTTTTTCAAATTTGCATTTAAATGAAAATATTTGCTGATATTTTTAAAACTTTAAATGTAATTTTATATATATCTGACCTATCAGATGATATAAAATTTTTGGAGAAAATATGACATATTTTTTGATCTTGGTTGAAGGTATTAATAAAGAGCAACTGTTTGTATTATTTGTATTGTGATATCTTAGTTAATAAACATGAATAACAGGTATAAAATATGTTTTTTAAAAAATTTTATTTATTTACTTGACAGAGATCACAGGAAGGCAGAGAGGCAGCCAGAGAGAGAGGAATGGAAGCAGGCTCCCTGCTGAGAAGAGAGCCCACTGTTGGACTCAATCCCAGGAACCTGGAATCATGATCTGAGTCGAAGGCAGAGATTTTAACCCACTGAGCCACCCAGGCGCCCTAAATATATATATATATATATATATATATATATATATATATATATATATATATATATATATAATTATAGTTCTTGCCAAAATATGGAACTAGCTGGAACTGAATGCCTCCTTCAAAGTCAGCTCTGGAGAAATTATGCAAGTGTAATATGGAACTATTTCAGATATTAACCAAAAACAAAGAAATGATGATAAATTCCTTAAAAGACTCAAAGTTGCTCTTGACTGGTATGTTTCAAGCTCTATTCCTGGTTTGAAGACAGGTTTTAACAGGCCTGTCACTGTAGAAATCAGCTGGATGTTTAGAGGCTATCAGAACTGTACAAAAACCTTGAAGGGGTAAAGACTTGAAAATTCTTTAGAGAGATTAGCTCCCTAAGGCATTATTCCTACACACATTTTCCTCCAATCAATTAAGACTGATGGATGAGGGGCACCTGAGTGGCTCTCTCATCACGTGGGTGGTGGGTTAAGCCTCTGCCTTCATCTCAAGTCATGGTCTCTGGGTCCTGGGATCCAGCCCCACATCGGGCTCTGCTCAAAAGGAAGCCTGCTTCCCTCCCTGCTTGCCTGCCTCTCTGCTTACTTGTGATCTCTCTCTCTCTCTCTCTCTCTTTATCTCTCTCTGTGTCCAATAAATAAATAAAATCTTTTAAAAAAAGGCTGATGGATGATAAATTATGAAAACTGCTCCCTCCAAATGATGCTTCTTCATAAGGATTTAAGAATTTAAAATTGTAAGAATTTAAAATTGAAACTTGATCGTAGGATTTATCTTATAGAATAACATCAAGTAAAGGCAGTTATTATTAGTTTTGAAGTATTTGTGATTCTGAATTCTTGGCCTCATTAGTAAATTTATTTTTAAATTCTCCCATGGAGTGGTGATTGGCCTTCAGTCTTTCATTGATGTACATCATTGGGTCAAATGAGATGTGTGTGCCCAGAACTATATATAATCTTCTTTGTATTTCGCTGGAGATGGCATTTCTGAGTTTTGTTCAATTGAATTTGGACAGATGTTTTAATAGTCACTTCTAGAGTTGGCCCTGGAGAATATCCTCCTTTTTTTCTCTTCCCGATTCTCTGAAAAACCCTGACTAATTCACATTATCACAGTGATATCACAATTCAAGTTTTTCCAAACACCATAGCTGCAAAATAGAAGGAAGCTACTCAGAATGTAATACTATTGTGAATGATTGAGAAAGAAAACATTATTATAATTAAGCTACCAGGTTTCAATGTATTTTATTGTTGCTTAGAAAATCCTAGCATACCCAGACTTTACAGAGATTTGATGATCCGAAGAGGAGCTGAACTCATGGACCAAAATAACTATGCATATAAAAAGTACAATTACTTACCTAAAAAAGATGATGTGGTTAACTTTATATGGCAATCCAAGTGTTATTGGAACAGGAATTTAAAAAATAGCTTAGGGGCGCCTAGGTGGCGCAGTGGATTAAGCCACTGCCTTCAGCTCAGGTCATGATCTCAGGGTCCTGGGATCAAGTCCTGCATCAGGCTCTCTGCTCAGCAGGGAGTCAGCTTCTCTCTCTCTCTCCCTCTCTGCCTGCCCTCCATCTACTTGTGATCTCTCTCTGTCAAATAAAGAAAGAAAATCTTAAAAAAAAATTGAATGACTGTACTTTTAAAAAATAGCTTAAAAGGGGCGCCTGGGTGGCTCAGTGGGTTAAGCCGCTAGCTTCGGTTCAGGTCATGATCTCAGGGTCCTGGAATCAAGCCCCACATCGGGCTTTCTGCTCAGCAGGTAGCCTGCTTCCCTTCCTCTCTCTCTGCTTGCCTCTCTGCCTACTTGTGATCTCTCACTGTCAAATAAATAAGTAAAATATTTTTAAAAATAACTTAAAAGTATATGATAAAATAATGATATACATATACAAAGAAAAGATACTATACTGTGAATATAAATTAAGTGAAAATTGTTGAAATAAAGAATACAATAAATGGAGACTAAGATGAATATAGCTGTAAAATGAATAAATGAGTTGGGAAAAACAAACAAACAAACAAACAAATTAATGACTTCTGCCCAAATGCAGCAGAAAAGAAAAAAAATAAAGAAAATATTTAAATAAGTACTGAGATAAATTTTGGAGAATTAAAGAAAGATAAAAATTACCAGACTTAAAATGATGCCAAACATGAGAAATCAGAAACAAAACAAAACAAAATCCACACACACACAAAACCACTCATATACATTATGATGAGTTTTACGAATATCAAAAACATAGAAGAGCATAAATGATGCCCAAGAGAAGAACAGATCACCTAAAATGTACAAGAATAATACTGACAGCAGAATTCTCAATAGTAATAGCATATAAAGGAGACAGCTGGGGGTTTGTATAGATGGAAAAGATATTTGAAACTAGATATTATACATCAAGCCAAATTATTGATTAAATTTGAGAGTACAGTAAAAATACAATGAAGCATGTTAGGTCTTAGAACATTTATCACACAGAGACACACATTTTAGAAAACTTCCTTGGAGGACAGCTCAATTTAGATAGAGAAAACAGAATTATGTACTCAAAGGCACATTTTGAAGGAAGGATTGAATATAGTCTGCACTGCAAATATTCTTTAATCGTATGTTCTGAATTTCCTAAATTTAAGAAGTATTTGTTCAAATATTTATCTTTAAATAAACCCTAGGAGACTTTTTCTTGGATTCTGGAAAATCAGTCCATTTGGATACAAATCTTTTTGTCACTGATGGAAATTTTGATAGCCCTTAACAGTGGAATGCCTAATGTATTGTTACAGCAATTGTCATTTGCCAATACATGGGTGATGTGTGTGTGTTGTGTGTGTTTATTATTATTTTTGATGGTTTTACTCTTCTATGAGATTTTTAAGTAGACATAATTTTAATAAATTATGATTTGTTGAAATTTATCTGAGGTTATATATAATAAAATGAAATTTGTGTGAACTAAAGAAGTGCGTCTCCATTTTTTTAAGAGTAGACTGGTCTTTAAAAATTGTCCAAAGAAGTACATTATATTCATTATTAAATTTGATAATATACAATAAAGTATTTATGGGCATATGGAACCATATCAAATTCTACTATTAATTCATATTAATAATTACCATAAGAGGAAAAAGGGATATTTTTCAAAATCAAAATTAGCGTATTTTTCAGAATATGATATAGTGTTATTCACTGAACAGAGGGAACAAATGTCAAAGTTTAACCCAGTTTACAGAATGTTTTAACATAAATTGAAATTTAAATCTGACCCAATTTCACAGTTTTAAGTAAAATGGTAGCACTTATAGTTGGGGATGCCCAGCTTGCTCGGGGCGGAACACCGCCCCTTCACAGAAGCTGGGCAGCGGGGGATACCTCGCTTGCTCATGGCGGAATGCAGCCCCCTCACAGAAGCTTGGCTGGCTGGAAGCCCGGCAGGCTCAGGGCGGAATGCCGCCTGCTTCAGGAAAGCGGAGCACCCGGGAACGACAGGTTAGCTAAGGTTGGAATGAAAACCGCCTGCCTCCCTTATCCGCCATAGAGCCTTTCTCTTCCCAGAAGTGCCTGTTGCTAGTTAGAAGAGTTCTTTCAATGTGCTTGTTTAACTATAAACTTTATCCTCCTTCTTGCTTGTCAGCAAGATGGGATTAACATTTGACCTTCCTCAATCCTTCTTTGGCTATTGTTTTCTATCCAATAAAAGTGAGACTGTCTTGAGTTGCTCTTGGCAGACGTCCTTTTCGACTGTTGTCCCCTGCTCCCAGTCTTTTCCAGCTGACTGGTTCGTGCCTAATTCTTCTCTCGTCGCCATCTGGAAGCGGCACCCAAGCTTTCTTGGGCTTCCTGTTTTTGGTGTTCTGTTCCACTCATCTCTGCCACCGCCCCCAGGTCCTCAAAATGGTTTTCTATGGTATCTTCCAGAAAACTTCTGATGTCCTCTTTAGTATGTAGGCTACATCAGTAGGGAATAGCGTTAAAACCTCTTCTGTTCCATGTGGATATTCACGTCGTTGAGCACCGCTTGGTCAAAGTCTGCCCTTTTCTGTTGGTCTGTTTTCTCTGGTCACTTCAGGAGTCCTTTTGTAAGAAATCCTATCCCATCAGATGCTCCTCTCACTCTCTTTCTCCCTTACTCTTGCTCTGGCTTCTTTCTTCAGATTTGCCGGGGAATGACGAGTCCTTTTCATTCCTATGAAGATAGAAGAATTGGCTAATCCACAGATACCATTTTTAGTGATATACAAGTGTATATATAATAACTGATATGGAGATGTACATGTGCACCTATGTATATATTCTATAATCTATAAAGTATGGAGGTTGGATTAAGTCTGAAGTCTCTCATAGAGCTTGATAACCTGTGACTCTTTGATCAATAACTTCCATTTTCCCACAGGTCAGAGAAATGGGAAAAAATGCACATATGAACATATGTAGCACGTTAAAAAATGATCACAAATCCTATGACTCCCCAATCCCTTTGATTCACATGGGCTATGTGACTGTGTTAAACAGTGAAATAAACGTGTCAGTTTCAGGCCCAAGTCCAAAAGGAACCCCTCTCTTGGAACATTTGCTATTGGAGCTCTGAGTGGACAGGAAATAAGTCCAACAACCTTGTTACAAAGACTGCACGGAAGTGGAGGGCCATCTGAGCCTCATCTCCCAACTGTACCCATCAAAGTGACAGGCATGTGCATTTTATTTATTTATTTGACAGAGATAGATCACAGTAGACAGAGAGGCAGGCAGAGAGAGAGGAGGAAGCAGGATCCCTACTGAGCAGAGAGCCCGATGCGGGACTCGATCCCAGGACCCTGAGATTATGACCTGAGCCAAAGGCAGCGGCTTAACCCACTGAGCCACCCAGGCTCCCGAGACTTTAGTTTTATAGCCTTTTCCTTGTAGATGAATCTGAAGAATAGAATCAGTATAAACTACTTTATGTCTGAAAAAATTCATCTTTGAATTTTGACTTGACCAGCTCCACAGAATTAATAACAAGTCCCTTTCTTGGTGCAGCCACATTGGGAAACAGTGTGGAAATTCCTCAAAAAAATTAAAATGGAGCTGCCCTATGACCCTGCAACTGCACTCGGTATATACCAAGAAGATACAGATGTAGTGAAAAGAAGGGCCATCTGTACACCAATGTTCATAGCAGCAATGGCCAAAGTCACTAAAGTGTGGAAATAACCAAGATGCCCTTCAATGGATGAATGGATAAAGATGTGGTCCATATACAATATGGATTATTATGCCTCCATCAGAAAGAATGAATACCCAACTTTTGTATCAACATGAACTGGTCTGGAAGAGATTATGCTGAGTGAAATAAGTCAAGCAGAGTCAATTATCATATGGTTTCTTACTTCTGGAGCATAAGGAATAACACAGACGACATTGGGAGATGGAGGGGAGAAGTGAGTTGAGGGAAATTGGTGGGGGAGACAAACCATGAGAGACTGTGGACTCTGAGAAGCAAACTGAGGGCTTTAGAAGGGAGGCAGGTAGGGAGTTGGGTGAGCCTGGTGATGGGTATTATGGAGGGCACATATTGCATGAAGCACTGGGTGTGGTGCATAAACAATGAATTCTGGAACACTGAAAAGAAATAGAATAATAAAAAAAAGTCCCTTTCTCCTTTAAATTTCATAATCAATACAAAAAGTTACATGGTATTGGACTTGAGCTACTACTTGCTGTATGTCCAGCTCTCTTACTTTCTTTTTTTTTTTATTATTTTCAGCATAACAGTATTCACTGTTTTTGTACCACACCCAGTGCTCCATGCAATCCATGCCCTCTATATTACCCACCACCTGGTACCCCGACCTCCCACCTTTTATATACCTGGAGGCACTTGCATGAGGCAGACAAGTTCTCAATAAAGAACTTTAATTCAATATATTAAAGTATACTATGTTTTCCACAGTGAATATAGACTATTTATCAAATCAGAATCAAGTTCTGAAAAAAATACCCATATACAGATAGCTAACAAATACACAGCCCGGTACCTCTAAAGGTTAGTACTTCTACATATTTCAAAAGGCATCAAGTTTTTGCTGCTTTCCCCTGATCCAAGCATGCACATTTGTGTGTATGTAAGTAAACACCCAAAGACAACTGAATTAGTAGTCCACATTCACCACATGGATTAATGCCTGTTGTGATCTCTTTCCCTCCCAAATTGTTTCTGATTATTCACTTTAACTAATTTTGCCTGCTTTCCAATAATAGGGAGAAGAAAATTTGCTTCCCCACCCCAGCACCAATCAAAGGGATACTTATGTCCTGTGAGCCTTCATTTTTCATAGGGGAAAACAAACAAACAAACAAACAAAAACCCAAAAAACCCTGAGCAGTGAAACTAGAAATTCCCTCATGTTTCCTTCCTTTCTGGAGCTTACTGCCCTTAGGTTGCACAGTTGCCCAAATATTGGCCCCTCCATAAGAAGCTGTAAGTAGCACGTAGTGGATGAAAGATCCAGGATATAAGGAAGGGCTACTCTGGGCAGTTGCATGGCCTGGGATGGTCTGCCTCACCACTGGGTAAGGTCTGGGGCCTGGGGTCACCGTACCTCAACACCGTTAAGAGAAGACTTCAACGAGAATGTTTATTTCAACATCTTTGCATGAGAAAATAAACACTGCCTTCAATAAACAGTTTCAATTAAAAATTAAAATTTTAAAACTTAATTTTAAATATAATTATACCAAGAAGAATCATGACACATGTTGAATTATTTTAGGAGCCACAGTCTTCCTGAGGTACAAATAAATAGTTTGTACAAATAGGTAAAATCATTTATTAGGAAACTTTAAACCTCTTACAATAAAGTTACCATTAAATATAAGAATAAAGTGACTATTTTGCTTAAAAATGAACAAAGGTCACTTTGAAAGAGAATGGCAGCTTCCCTGTGGACATCCTCTATACCCAGCCCAATCAGTTCTTACCAAGTACAAGTTTGTAGATTTTGCTAACATGGTAAATGATGGAAATAAATGAGGAATACAATATTTTCAAAACAGTGTAAAAAAACTTTAAAACAAGTATCTTGATTCTCCTTATTCTTCCACTCTAATTTGTAGCCTTTGGATAATATGTGGGAAAGAACATATATACATTTAAATTTTAACTTAAATGTCTACTGAAATAAAATGCTATCTTATTAAAATTCCTATCCGAAATTAAAAAAAAAAGTCATGGTGACAAATAATGTTGACAATCCTGTAATGTAATCCTATCTTAAAACTCAAATTATGCTAAGAATGAATATTTCAAAACTAAATGGTTCACTTTGTTAAAAATATTCTTACTGAGTATTAAAAAAATCACCCAATGGTATCATGTTTTTAAACTCATTCTACTCATCATGCCTGTATTTTATCCTACCAGTTCTCTCTAATGACTTAGCATTCTTTCTTGTCTGCTCTCCTCTCTCATTTCCTTTCACCAGCACCAAAAACACAAAGACTCCAAAGTCCTGAGAGCAGACTGGAGTATCCCTTTGCCTTCTAGAAGCTGTGCATTTTGACCCTACTGGTCCATTCCACCTGCCCAATAGGCAAGATTGCCCAATAGGACAGTGCAGTCAGGAAGGGAGGCAAGGATAGAATCTTGAGGGATAGCAGAGAGAAAGAATCACCTTAAGAAACCTGGCAAGAATTCCTATCTTACATTGAGGTCTTCCATCCATTTTGAGTTTAATATTTTGTTCTAATAACACAACTCTGGGTGGGCTCCGAGATGGCTCCTCAGTGGGGACACATCACCAGGAAGACCACACCATGATTAGAATTTAGAATCTTCGGCACCCCCACCCCAACCCCTACATTTCCCCAGAGAGGGGAGGGGGCTAAAAGCAGAGCACATCTATGTAAGGAATCCTCCATAAAAATCCTCATAGCAGGGACGCCTGGGTGGCTCAGTTGGTTAAGCAGCTGCCTTCGGCTCAGGTCATGATCCCAGCGTCCTGGGATCGAGTCCCACATCGGGCTCCTTGCTCAGCAGGGAGCCTGCTTCTCCCTCTGCCTCTGCCTGCCATTCTGTCTGCCTGTGCTCGCTCTCTCCCCCTCTCTCTCTTTGATAAATAAATAAAATCTTTTTAAAAAAATCCTCATAGCAGGGGTTTCAGGAAACTTCCAGGTAAGTCAACATATCCAGGTACCAGGAGGGGGATAAAACCCAGCTCCACAGGAATAGACATTCCTGTGCTTGGGACCCTCCCAGACTGTGCCCTTTGTGTCTCTGCATCTGACTGTTCATCTGTATCCTTTATCATATCTTTCATAAATTGCAAATGAAAACAAATGTTTCCCAGAGTTCTGCGAGCCACTCAGTTGAACCAGAGGAGGAGTTGAAGGGACCTCTGATTTGTAGCCAAGTTGTAGAGAAGTTGTGGGTAACCTGGGCTCCTCCTACTTATGACTGGCACCTGAATGTGATGGAACAGTCTCACGGGACTGAGCCCTTAACCTGTGGGATCAGATGCCATATCAAGGCAGACAGTGTCAAAGCTGAGTAAAACTACAGGACACCCAGCTGGTGTTGCAGAGTTGCCTGGTGAGGGAAAAATCCACAGCCTCAGCCACAGTGTTAGAAGTAAAGTGTTCTGTGTGAATATGGTAATATAAAAGCCGATGGGAGAACTGAAATGTTTGCTTGACATACACTCTCACACAAAATATTATGTATGCCAGGTCTTTGCTGATGTGATATAGCACATATTCAAGTTCTAGTGAAATATCATAAAGAGTCAACTCAAAAAACAAACAAACAAACAAACAAGCAAACATACAAAATATGGATGAGCTGGGAGAAAATAAGCAATGTTTCCTCTTTCCTATCAAGAGAAAGACCATTCCTGAATTATCCAAGATTTTGCTTTTACCTGAATAACCATACAGTTCAATAGGACTTGAAGGAAAAAGCATGTTTGGTCCTCAGCGATCCTTTCCCCTGATATGGCCGGCAAGAGTGGAGTGATTCTTGTGGATATATCTTTGCTCCAGAGTGGGGAAAAAAAGGAGTTCTTTCACCAACGTTCAAAGGGTTTTTCAAAAATGGCCTTCATTAAAATACATCTTACCGCCGTCCAGCAGCGATACTAACCCTCAGTCTGGTCGGGTTTCAAAAAAGCGGGCTCTCTTTATTTCATATGGCCATCGCTTATATAGGGGAGCTAAGCCAATCAGCATAGACAGTGATATGCATCCACCAATCTTAAGCTTGTTACCAAGTACCCACAGCATAGCAATAGTTCAACAGCCAATAGGTAGTACTTCATGTTTACAACCAGTCACTCTAGACACACCTTCTGGCAAATCGCCAGGCGCCATTTTGCAAAGCTCTGCGGTTGACGGATCTCCGGGCCCCTGGAGTATCCGCCCTCAACAGTTCCCCCTTTTTGTTTTATGGTAGAAGGAAAGACTCAGCAGGGGTCGTGCCTGTCTTAGGTTGTTGCAAGGCCAAGAATATCCTTACCCGTCATTGGATCATGATGCTTATAGGATCATGTCCTGTCTTAGGTTGGTATATTCCGCCTACGATCTTACCCGTCTTTGACTACCGATCCAGCATACTGAGCCATACCTGGGGCGACTGTCCGGACTCAATGGATAACAGAGCTTGTTTGATGGCAATGGTGTCTCTTTTACAAATCCTCATCATGGGGCAAATGCACCATAAGCAATACACCACAGCGAATATCAGCAATCCACCCATGGATATGAACTCAAACCATTGCTTCCCCCATCCTACAACATTTTTCATAAAGGCAACAAATTGAGATACTGAAGCTACTTCTACCTTACTGGCATTAACGTTAACAATATTAGCACGAAGCTGTATTGTCAGATTCTCGAATCTGGCACTCCAGTTGCCTGTAAGCATCTTGGATAGTCCCCTGGAATAATTAGCTGCTCGAGTGAGGTTATCATATCCAACTGGAGTAATGCAGAGTCCAGTATCTGAGCGAAGGCATCCTACAGTCAGTAGTTGTATTACAATGTCCATTTGTTCTTGTAGCAAGTCAATCTGCTGATTAGCAAAAAGAATACCCGCAGCGAGATGATCATTAATTTCACTCTGGGTTTGTAGAGCTTCTGCGGTATTCGTAGACAGTCGATAAATCACCTGTGCCTTGTATGGTTTTCCACGCCGTAGCGGCAGCAGTAGCAGTTTAGCAGTTTGCAAATACACTGCAGGTGGAAAATTGATCTGATTTTGATTTCCCGAAAACTGTCCTAACTTTCCAAATTCTGAAACATGTGTGACATCCATATGCCATATATGATTAGGTAACAAACCCTTAGGATTAACCCCCAAGGTCAGTGCAGTTAGTAAGAGCATGCAATTTAGTTAGTAAGGCATGTCCCCTGCCTGTGCTTTTGTTATGTTAAATTTGAGGCGAAGAGTTAAAGCATCCTGTTTCTTCAAATCCTCCCCTAAGTGGTCCCATTGAGGTATGTTTAGCAAGCCTTCATCTAGGAACCATGGAGCCGCCTTTTCCACTGTATTCAAAAAGGCCCGAGCAGTTTTTGCTTTTACGTGGATGTTAAAGACTCGCGCGGCTAAATTCCGGCTCTAAGGCTGCCCCGCTTCTTATTGCAGACTTGTACAAGTTTAAATCCCGGCTCAAGGCCACCCCGCTTCTTATTGCGGACTTGTACAAGTTTAAATCTTGGCTCAAGGCCGCCCCGCTTCTTATTGCGGACTTGTACAAGTTTAAATCCCGGCTCAAGGCCGCCCCGCTTCTTATTGCGGACTTGTACAAGTTTAAATCCCGGCTCAAGGCCGCCCCGCTTCTTATTGCGGACTTGTACAAGTTTAAATCCCGGCTCAAGGCCGCCCCGCTTCTTATTGCGGACTTGTACAAGTTTAAATCCCGGCTCAAGGCCGCCCCGCTTCTTATTGCGGACTTGTACAAGTTTAAATCCCACCACCTTTGTCGTGGTTTTACCCTGCTTACCTGCGGAATTCTCCCTTGCAAGGTTTTTCTATTTTTACTCCCGCTTTACCGCGGAATTCCCACTTTTGAACGTGGCCTTTACTCCCCGCTTTCCTGCGGATTACCTTACAAGATTCCTTTATTTATTTCCCGGGTTTCGGCACCAATTACCGCTGTCCAGCAGCGATACTAACCCTCAGTCTGGTCGGGTTTCAAAAAAGCGGGCTCTCTTTATTTCATATGGCCATCGCTTATATAGGGGAGCTAAGCCAATCAGCATAGACAGTGATATGCATCCACCAATCTTAAGCTTGTTACCAAGTACCCACAGCATAGCAATAGTTCAACAGCCAATAGGTAGTACTTCCTGTTTACAACCAGTCACTCTAGACACACCTTCTGGCAAATCGCCAGGCGCCATTTTGCAAAGCTCTGCGGTTGACGGATCTCCGGGCCCCTGGAGTATCCGCCCTCAACAACATCTGCCCCTCCTTTGGAACCTGCTCACGCTACACTCCAGGCCAGCGAGCATCAAGGGGTTGGAAATACGGTAAAAACTCCCATGAAGCCACCTCTCCCTCTAAACTATTCTTCTCTCTGCCAAATTCTGCTTCGGTCAGCCTAAGGATCAAATACCTGTCTTTGGGCAATAAAGTGATGTGCATTAATCAATCAATGGCCCTAACTGGCAAGTTCCTTAAAAACTCATGGGACACAGATGGTTGCCATGACTTTCCCAGGAAGCAGCTACTGTCTTTCCATGAATGCGGCATGAAAATACAGGGCTGGGTGAGCAGATGAATGTCCACTCGTGAAACAATCATGCTGAGGACAATAAACAGTAGTTTTGGATGGCAGATTTAAATTTCATTCACAGCCAAGAAAACACTCCAGATACATGATGTGTCTCCACTTCCTGTTGTTTCCAACATCTGAGTCCTCCCTTCCATTCCTGTTTCCACCACTTCAGTAAATGTCTCCCATCCTCATTGCATATAAAAAAGGCTCTGATTCTTTCTATTCTAATGTCTGTAAGACATTACTGTGAACAAGAGCAGGGGATAATTCCTCCTCCAAACCCATCTACGAAATAAAGGGTTCTATTCAGGATCATGACAAGCTGAGGAATCCCTCAAGAGAACTTCCAGAGTCATTTCAACCTGTAAGGCTGGCTAAAATGTTCCTCACCATCCGCCACACCAGGGCTAGGACTGATGAGTGTCTCCACCATGCAGGTCCCTCTGGATGACATGATCGCTGGGAAACCAGGCACGAGGCAAGCAAAAATCAGCACCTGCTCTTCTGCAAAGTTTGTCTGAAGTGCTTGAAGCCACAGAAGAAACAGATTGACTCCTTCAGATCTTACCTAAAAACAAAATTAAAGGTGACAAAATTAAACACATGTTTATGCAGAGATGCACTGCAATGCAGATTCAGTTCTGAGAAAGAAAAACTAGAAGTTAAAGGTACCATTAAACTCCTGCACCAAGTTCTTAGTGACAAGAAATCAGGCGTGCTGCAAGAAGCCCAAGGGTGAAGAGTTGGGGTCTGGAGCCACAGTGCCTGGTTCCAATGCAGGCTCTGCTTTTTGCTTTTTGCTTGCTTAGCTGTGGCCAGTGGAGAACCACCAAACTTCTCCCTTTGCATCAGTCTCTACCTCTGAAAAATAAGGATGATAAAAGAATTTACCACAAAGTGTTTGCACAGGGATAAGTGACTTACAACAGTGCCTGTATCATCAACTGTCATTTAATCACAAAAATAATGCAAAGACAATCATCCTCCAAATTTACAGTGTGCTTTGAATAGGGTTTTTTCTATAATATGCTTATGTATCATGGAAAGTTCTTGAAAAATCTCAGAGCTAAATAAGACCTTAAAGACCTGGCTCAGTTATTTGACTTTGAAGCCCATTCATCAGGCATTTCTACACCAGCCCTCCTTTTTTTTTTTTTTTTTTTTTTTTTTTTTTTGCCCGTGCAGGTAGCTACCTTGAGGGCTGCCGCCAAATCATCACTTCCACAAAGAACCATTCAGAAATTTCTGGAACTCATATCATTGCTGGACTTCTGGCATAAGTCCATTGTTCCTGGTGGATGCTTCCAGTAGTAGGAAATGGAACATGCTCAATGAGGGCAGGGGGTTGTGTTTGACTTGCCCACTGCCATATCTCCAGCACCTAGAAAGGTGCCTGAAACACATAGCTGGCATCCAGTAAATGTGTGCAATAAATGAGTGAACTAGACAAAAATAGATATGCACTGGTAGACGTGGCCTGTGGAGTACAGCTTCAAAAGCAGGAGAGTATTGAGAGTCCTACATGGTAGGTTGCATAGCACTGAGTTAAAGAAAATGGGTCCTACAATCAGACCAAAGGTTAAACCTCGAAAGTTGTGCGATCTTGGACAAGTCACCTACAAGAACAAAGACCCCTGTCTTCTATTGATAACAGCTGGGAAGAGAGAATCCATTTCAGAATGAAAGGGGACACAGGACGGCTGTGTACGACACTTATATTGTGGTCAAGATGGCAGTGTAAATTCACTTCATGGGGTCCCACACCATCATCCCTCACTACCATTTGAAATACATGGTAATAGGAGATGAAATATATATATGTATATATATTTTTTCAGTGTAACAGTATTAGTTGTTTTTGCACCACACCCACTGCTTCATGCAATCCATGCCCTCTCTAATACCCACCACCTGGTTCCCCCAACCTCCCACCCCCTACCCCTTCAAAACCCTCAGATTATTTTTCAGAGTTCATAGTCTGTCATGGTTCACCTCCCCTTCCAGTTTCCCTCAACTCCCTTCTCTCCATCTCCCCTTGTCCACCATGCTATTTGTAATGCTCCACAAATAAGTGAAACCATATGATAATTGACTCTCTCTGCTTGACTTTTTTCACTCAACATAATCTCTTCCTGGAAGAGATTATATATATATTTTTAAAAGATTTATTTACTTACTTAATTATTTGACAGAGAGAGATCAAATGTAGGCAGAGAGGCAGAGAGAGAGGAGGAGGAAGAGGGCTCCCTGCTGATGCAGGACTCAATCCCAGGACCCTGAGATCATAACCTGAGCTGAAGAAACAGGCTTAACCCACCCACTTAGCCACCCAGGTGCCCCTAGATTAAACACATATATTTTTTAAAGATTTTATTTATTTATTTGGCAGACAGAGATCACAAACAGGCAGAGAGGCAGGCAGAGAGAGAGGAAGGGAAGCAGGCTCCCTGCTGAACAGATAGCCTGATGTGGGGCTCAATTCCAGGACCCTGGGATCATGCCTTCAAGCCGAGTCAAAGGCAGAGGCTTTAACCCACTGAGCCACCCAGGCACCCCTAGATTAAATATAATTTTTTTTAAGAGAAGAGAAAAGTTAGCAAGTGAACCTCAGTAAAAAACAAAACAAAACAAACAAAACCCAAAACTGACAAACATCTCCATGAAGCAGCAACCGCAGAAATTCTCAGTGATGCACAGATGTGTAGCGACAGGAAAAGATGTCTGGAGGCTGACTTCAAGGAGGACAAGTCGCTCCCACTGGAGATAAAGGCAGACAGAAAGGCCTGCTCGCTTGCTGCCTGAAGCCACAACTTCAACTGGGCTGCGGACTTGATTGCACACCACTTGCTTCACCACAACACTGTGAGGTTTCCAGTAGCTCATTACATCTAAACACTACTGCCTCCTTTAACAAGGTTTCCCTTCCAGATTGCCCCTGACTTACAGGGATAGGCAGTAGGTGTCCCTCCACGTGCTCCTTCCAAATTCTCTCCTCTCTCTGCTTTCTTCTGATCCACTTTTTATTTATGGGCTAGCTTTACAGGATATCCCTTCTGTGATTAAACAGGTCTTAATAATTCTACCTTTTGTAAAGGAAGCCTTCCCCAATTATTTAGATGTTGATAAATATTTACCTCTGAATCTCCATAAATCATCACTTTATATGGCACCAACATGTAGAAAATAAGAATGAAGTTACCCAATTTTCAGAATGAACCATACAAATGACAACCTACCATCTAAAGCCAGAGACAGAAAGAACATCTGCATAAACTAAAGTAATGCAGGTTCCTTATTCATTCATATTTATTATGCAAAATGGAAGTTTTAGGAAGATTAGAATAATGCATACTTGTTCTATTATATAGGCAACTAATCCTCTGTAGATGGTAATGTATCCATAACTCCATCTCCAATCTAGAATTTCTGAACACGAGGAGAGGGTATTAAAATCTCCTCTGTGGGAGGCAGAGCATTACAGTGTCTGGCTCTGGCCTTCCTGCTGCAGGAGGAGACTTGCAATTAGTGATGGCAAATGGAATTCACAAAACATTTCTGGGCTTTAGAAGACATTGGAAAACTAGCAAAGGACTTAGAAAATGGTAGGAAAGGAAGCAGGAAGAGGGAGGTGGCAGAAACAAGTGAGCCAAAACCTGATCTGTAAGCAACAAGCTCAAGAAAAACAAATCAGGGTGCCAGAGAACAAATGCCATTTTCACTGCAGGATCTCTACAGGCCTGTGCCCTCCAGACCCCGTTCCCACCACACGGTAAGTTGGGGGAACTGAACCTGAGATTTCCTTAATAAACCAGGACCCTCAAATGGAACCAAAGTGATCCCAACCAAGAACACTCCCAGCCTCCTGGCAAAGGAAAGACAAACCCTCCAGGAAAAAACAGACAAACAAACAAACAAACAAAAAAAAACACCAAAAAACAGAATTAAAAGAGATTACATCTATGTTCCAATAAATCTGGTCTCAAAATCCCTTCACAGAGCATGCAAGAAATGAGGCCACTGTGAGAGACAGAAGACTGAGGGAAAATGAAGACTTTAGACACTGGAATGATCAGATACAGAATAGAAAATATTACATGTTAATTGTTTAAGAACACAAAAGAGGTTTAAAAATAAAGAAGGATCAAGAGCCTATCAAAAGCAACAGGCCAAGTGTGAACATGGAACTGAAGGAAGTTAAACAGGGACCAAAAATCACTGAGACGTAAAACACAACAGAAAACACACCAGAATGGTGGGGCAGTAGATGAGCCCCGAATGAAGGACTTCACAACACTGCACCAAGAAGTGAAGACATTCCCCAGAATGCAACACAAGGAGGCAGGAGAAGAAGATGAACGCCAGCTTGAGAGACACGAACAACAGACGGGAGGTTTAAATAAGAATCCTGGGAAGTACAGCAGAAGGACAGAGTCAAAATTTCAGAAGAAAACAGCTGAGGATATTACAGAAATGATAAATCCAGAAATACAGGAAATGCACAGATACCAAGCAAGATGAGAAATCTTCAATTAAACATTTTGTGGTAAAGCTATAGAACACCAAAAACTAAGAAAAGGTTTTAAGGAAAAGGCATTTAAAGGAATGAACAGGGTGGAAACAGGGTTTAAAGCTGCTACAGTGGTAAGGAGATGCTAGTAAAATGGTACCTGTAAAGGGTGACAGGAGTATTTTTACTGCCACTACTGCTAATACTGTGTCTAATGCACATAACAACTGAAGACTGCGAAGGTTAAGCTGGAGCAGAAAAAAATTAAACGAATTATGACCCTCAAAAGAAGGATCATGTTGGGGCGCCTGGGTGGCTCAGTGGGTTAAGCCTCTGCCCTCAGCTCAGGTCATGATCCCAGGGTCCTGGGATCGAGCCCCGCATCGGGCTTTCTACTCTGCAGGGAGCCTGCTTCCTCCTCTCTCTGCCTGCCTCTCTGCCTACTTGTGATCTCTGTCTGTCAAATAAATAAATAAAATCTTTTTAAAAAAAAAAAGAAGGATCATGCCAATGAATTTCACAACTCTGGTGATCACTTTAAAAGCATCTCTTCTTTTTATCATAGCATTTGTATCATGTCCAGGATGAGATATTACAGCACACATGATAGAATATTTTAAAACAATAGTCCATTTTGCTCAAACTCCATGTTGAAAGCAAACGACTCTGTCAAACACTTTGAAGAAGGTAAAAGTAGTGGAACCATGTTTTGTCAAGAAAGCCCAGGGAGAAAAGCAGGTAGTAAAACCAAGTAGCAGTATCGAGGAAGGGCAGCCTCAGGAAGAAAATGAACACCGTTTTCTTCTGCTTTGTTCTCTTTTTTGTTTTCTTGTTGTTGGTATCTTTTTTTTTTTTCTTTTTGGTCTTTCCCAGAAATCACTTCATATATATACATTTATCTGTTCAACTTCAGTGAAAGTTGGGAGGAAAAGGTGCCAGAACTTTTGAATGGTTGTCTTCAGCTGAGTGCTTATTTTCTTCCTTCAGTTTCTCTGGGGTTTCCCACTATTCTTCAATAAACATGTGTTGCTTTCTGGCAGGGTAAAGCCAAATGCATTTTTAAAAGAAGTAATGGCAGGTCATCCGTCCATCCAGATCAGGAGAGAGCCCATACCAGAAAAGGCAGAGAGGGTAGTAGACTCCCCTCTGTGAGTTCCTGCCCTTTTGGTCTTTCCTCAGCCCTTGCTCTCTGCTATGTCTCTCCAGTCACACCCCAAACCCAGAGAAACAAAAGGACTCTTCAAAACTTAAACCCTGTGAGAAGGGCCACGCGGAGGCAAGGAGAGCCCTGTAAGACTCTGAGCCATGTGGTCTGTATCTGAGACTGCACATCTCCTTGAGCCACGTTCCATTCCCTCCATGCCTAATGTTGGCCTTGTGTTCTACAGAAGCAGTCAGGGCATCCATACACTCCTCTCTGTGTGCTTTTCTGTATACCTGATCCCATCTCAACCCACAACATCCAGCAGCATGCACCATCTGTCATCTCCCTTCAGTCAACCTGCAAATAGGTAAACACAGCCTGTAAAACCCACCCTTGTCCAAGCTATGTCTGGAGTTATGATCGTCTGTGTCTTTACCATCAAACTTTCTAAAAGGCTATTCTTGTGTGTGACCTCCATGGTCTCACGCCCAGGCACTCTATCTCTATGTCTGGCTTAGGACTCCACTACTCACCTCCCATTTTCTTTCAGTACTCAGTGACAACCTCCTCGATCTACCCCCACCCCCTCATCAAGCTGCTTTGCCACTTTTCACATCATCGAACATTGCTGACATTTCATTCCTTGAAATATCTCTTCTCTAGACATCTGTGCTAAAATGCCTTCCTGGCATCAAAGCCATGTCCCTCCCCTTCCATCCACTACTCCTTTATTCTTCCCCTTTATCTGCCCAAGAAAAGAAGGAATTACCCTAAATCCTTAACTGTCACTCTCTCTACAAGGAATATATCCCTTGGCAACAGCATGATTGCATCTCTCTTCCCCCAAGCACCCATTCCTACATTTTGACTGTCCAACCAGAACCTACACCTGCACGTCCAACAGACACCTCAACTCAGATTGCCTAAAGCTGCACTCCTCCTCTTACCTCCTGCACCTGGCTCCCTTCCTGAGTTGCCACGACTGTTGTGGCAGTTGACACATCAGACTCAACATTCTGAAAGCACGGAGGCACCCCTAAGCCTACTGCAGCATTTTATTTTCCGTAGCTGAGATATGGAAGCAGCCCAAGTGTCCAGCAACAGAAGACAAAGTGGTACATACACACAATGGTATATTACTCAGCCATCAAAAAGGATGAGATCCTGATATTTACAACAGTATGGATGTACCTAGAGGGTATTGTGCTAAGCAAAATAAGTCAGACAGAGAAAAACAAATACTGTATCTCCAGGGATGAATTCTTAAAAAATGCCCTACATATTCAAGTTTTAAGGCAGGACCAGAAGCAACAGTTTTAGCATATATCACCACGATATAAAATAAAATCTTAAAAAAAAAAAAGGAAATAATAGGACAACAGCAATTAGGGTAAAAAGACTTAACAACTGTCTTGCTCAACATCACCAGCACTACACCAGCTACACGTCTGACCCCCAGACCAGCATAGCAGGTGTGAGGACAGGTCCAAGCAGAGAAAGTGTTACTTGTCACATTTTTTGAAAAATGATAAACAGAAGGGATGCCTGGGTGACTAGGCTCGTTGAGCGGCCAACTCTTGATCTCAGCTCGGATCTTGATCTCACGGTGGTGAGTTTGAGTTCCGCACCGGGCTCTGCACTGGGTGTGGAGCCTGCTTTAAACTAAACTAAACTAAACTAAACTAAAATAACACCTCTGTCAAAAGTACGTGAATTCACAACTTACATGTAAGTCAAGTTCTACTTGTTCTAAGACAGCATGAAAACCAAGATGTCGTTAGCAAGACAGGAAGCAAGATAAATTGTGTATTCCATGTGCCGTGAGATGACTCCAACTGCATCCAAGTCAGCCATGGCCCTCCACACATCTGCAAGAGAGGGTATATTATCCACATTAGCACAGAGGAAACCAAGGCTCAGAGAGGTTAAAAAAAAAAAAAGAGTCCAAGATCATAGCATCATTTAGCAGCATAGCCAGAATGTATAGGAATTACCTCAAAACAGGCCACACTAGTGGAAGAATACCTTAGTGTGGAGTTATGAAAACCCAGGTAGAACGCTGCCTCAGAAAGGCAGATAATCAATAAAGGAAAAATAAAGAGGCGCCTGGGTGGCTCAGTCGGTTAAGCATCTGCATTGGGCTCAGGTCATAAATAATCCTGGGATCTTGCCCTATGTCAGACTTCCTGCTCAGCAGGGAGTCTGCTTCTCCCTCTGCCTCTGCTCCCCATTCATTCTCATAAACAAACAAATCAATAAAATCTTACCCAAAAAAAAGAAAAAAATAAAGAATATAAGCTTACAATAAAGATATGAATGATGAGTCAAAGCTTTCAGTGACACACCCACACCTGCCTACAGTTCACTGGCTGAAACATGGGTGGAATTGATGGGGTTAGAAGAACAGGAGGCACATAGGCACGGACAGCACAGCCCCAGCAGATGCAGAATCCTGGTGTAGGTTTAGCTAGCTTTCATTGTCCTTTAAAATGTCAAAGCTAAAGAAATCTGGTAGGGTTATTGAAGTCTGATCCTGGGGGATGCCTGGTTGGCTCAGTCTGTTAGGCAGCAGCCTAACATGACTCAGGTCATGATCACAGGGTCCTGGGATCAAGTCCGGCATCAGATCCCTTACCCAACCAGAAGCCTGCCTCTCCCTCTGCCTGTTGCTCCCCCTGCTTGTGCTCTCTCACTGACAAATAAATAATCTTTAAAAAGAAAGAAGAAAGAAAAAAAAGAAACGAAAAATAAAATCTGATCCACAGTATAGAACAACACAAAGGATCGTACTTTTTTGGGCTGATTTCTGTTTGTTTGATTTTAAGTAGGTTCCACAGCCAGCACGGACACTAGTGCAGGGTTTGATCTCAGGACCCTAAGACCATGAACTGAGCCAAAGGCAGACAATCGATTAAGCCAACCAGGCACCCCACTTTCTTGGGTTCTAATGGGACTTTTCCTAGGTTCTAATCCTAGCTGTACTGGCTGCCAGGGGGAATAAAGTCCAGCACCACAAGAAAAGCATCCCAAGGCAGCAGTCCTCTGCAGAAGATTTGCTGGTGGCTGCCATCATCAAAGAGTCAGTGGGTGAAGTTGTTGAAGCACAGTGGGAACAATGATAGCCACTGCCTTTTGGGTGTCACTGAATCATCCTACTCATCTTCAGGAAGCCTGGCCCTTCTCCAGTCAATGCAGCAAAAGCAAACTTGTTAGAAGAACAGGGGAGGGGGTCATCTCCCTCCCTCCCAGAAACTGAAGCAACCAGCCAAACAGTGCAGCACTGGAGTAAAAATAAAAATATGAAGGAATGTGGCTGCACCTGGGTAGCTCAGTCTGTTAAGCATCTGCCTTTGGGTCAGGTCCTGATCTCAGAGACCTGGGATCTGAGACCCACATCAGGCTCCATGCTCAGTGAGGAGTCTCCCTTTCCTTCTCCCTCTGCCCCTGCTCCTAGCTCATTCTCTCTCTCTCTCAAATAAATAAAATCTTTAAAATAAGAAATTTAAAAATGAAGGAATGAATCAAAATGCAGAATTCAGAAACAGAACTACAGATATAAAAACTACATATAAAAACCTGAAATATGACCCGGTGAGTGAGGAAGGATTATTAAATCATGATACTGTATGAATTGATTGCCAATTTTTTCTTAGAACATAGAGCACACTGCACTACACGAAAACAAAAACACAAAATTAGGATTGAATACAAAAACAAAATTATCAGTGTTATTCCATCAAGTGTTTCTCTAACCTACTGATCAAAACCTCAGTTCATCCTCCAAAAGAATCTGGGCACCACCTCAGCACACATGAACACATTTTCAGGCCACAGTTCACACTGCTCCAGTCCCCACTCTAAGTACTGAGCCATGGGCTCCTCCAGGCAAAGCCACCACCAACTAGGCCCCTGCCCTAGAAATCCCCAAACCCAACCACTTCACAACAGGGAGACTCAGGGAGATTCAAATGGGCAGAAATGTGGGACTTTGAGTTTTTTTTTTTTTATTTAAAAGAAAAATACAGCAAGAAACATTTCTAGCACAAAGTGAAGAGCTAATCTTTCACAATGTCGAGAGTATTAGAATTATCAATACACCATCAGTAGTTTGATAGGTCAAACAGGCCAAAAGCTGGAAACACAAGAGGAAATGCTCACAGCAAACAGACCTGAAAGCCAGGGCCTGGACCGGCTGACATGGCTCTGCTGCTTACCACAGCGAGAAAGTGTAACTTTCCTGGGCCTCAACTTCCCTCCTGGCCAGCAGGAAAGTGGCAACACCACAAAATTCATATCTGGTCGGGGATTACGTGAAAGGAGAATGCTCAGTGAGAGCCCCGCCACACCGCCCGTCCAGACACAGTCTGTGCCAGGTGAATGGGAATTTCCTCTACTGCAGCCACACGAAGAGCTGAAGGATCTGCACAGGATGCCTGTTTATTTACCAGTCACAAAACCACGTTCTGCCATAAACAGAGAAGGCAAGAGACCCCAAGAGATGGGAATATCCCTCACCCTTGCCTGGACCAGGCTTTCAAGACAAGTTGGAAAGCCCACAGCAGCTCTGCCACTGACTCTGAATGAGCCTTTGGAAGACAACACCATCCCAAACAACAGTTTAATTTACTTCTCTTTAAAAAGCAGTGAGACAAGGTCTTGGCCACATCTTCATAAATTAACAGCTTAGGAGGATAAACCCCAATGATTTAGTTATGTCCCCAGCAGGCACACCTCCACTCGTGGGCAGCTTCAGGGTGAAAGGGTGCCTCCCCATCCATGAGGACACCCTCTGACATTCATCTGAAGATGCTTCCTACCCATGGGCATTTACTCCCTGGAACCCCCCAATCTAAGTTCCTCTCTGGATGCTGCACGAGGCAACTTCCTCACACCCCCATCACCACTGGTGACACTGCAGCTACCTCCGAGCCTTCAAGCAGGGTGCACCTGTATTTGCTGCCAAGTATCCCATCAGCCCAGCTCCATCACTGATTTCTGTACCCATAATTAATTAACATGCATGTATGTATTTATTTATTTTTACAGCTTCATTTATTTTAGGGAGAGATAGACAGAGAGAGAGATACAGAGAGAGCACACACACACAAATACAGGGAGATAGAACCTCCAGCAGATTCTACACTGAGAGCAGAGCACACCTCAGGGCTCAATCCCACCACCCTGAGATCATGACCTTAGCTGAAACCAAGAGTTGGATGCTTCAACGACTGAGCCACCAGGCACCCCTCTGTACCCTTAATCTTAAGAAAAGACAGACACCGCTTCTTTCTGTCAGCCACGGCCTCATAAGCCATCTGTCACACAGCCAAAGTTTCCAGAGGGTAGGACCAGGTCTGCAACACCAGTGATGCCAGAGTATCTCCATAAAACTACAATCTAGTGAGTACCAGGCTCTGCTCTAAGCTCCTAATATGGCCTTCTATTTTGTACCCGTCACAGACCTACATGCTAGGTATTATCCACAGTGCACAGAGGAGGACACTGAGGTCCATGGCTTACCCAAGCGATCTACTTTTATGTGGCAGCAGCAGGGGCCTGAACCCAAGTCTGTGACTCCAAGGCCCCTCCGTCAACTCTGTTACTCATGCAGCCCCAACACAGTCATCAAATACCTCCCTAAACCCTCATCCCTCCTGTGAAAAAGCATGGTCTTCTGCCATTTCCCAGATGGGAAGAAAGCCGGCGTGAGCCAGATATAGTGACCTGCCCACGATGGTACAGGCGATGTCCCCTCTGTTCTCCCCCCAACACCCATGTCATTCTGCACGAGGCCCCATGGGGTCCTTCATGCTTCCAGTGGAAAACTCTGGTGAGACCACCAGTCTCCTGGCAGGCCTTCATCTTGACCCTGGAGGACAGGACCAGTTAGGAGAAACGGGCTAGTTAAGCCTCTGAAATGGGGTCCTACCACCCAGGAAAAGCCCCTTATCTCCAGGGCATCGCCCGTGTGAATTAGCTGGATTTGTAGAGGGCTCCACAAGCACCAGCCTTGCTGAGTCACTTTCTCTAAGGTGGTGGCTGAGACAAAAAGGACCCAGGAAAGAAAGGTATAGGCTGTTGTGGAACTCCAGTGCCTTGGCATCAACAATTAATATGAGCAGCTGCCTCTGCTCACCAGATCTGCATTTTATGTGGGGCACACTGTTCAAAGTTTACACCCCCCATCTCTGTAACCTTCACGACAACCCCTGGAGCTCCCTGCACCATCATTAACACCTCACAGACAAGGAGACAAGGCATGAGGGGTGTGTAGAATGATGCAGCTCTGTGCTGGGGCCAACCGGGTGAGGACTCCCACAGGCTTGCTCTTCCCACTGCTGCAGAAGCAGCTGAAAACAAAGAGTTTTTCAGTTTGCATTATGTAGAGTGGAAAAGACAACCATAAAGGTCATTCAATTTTTAAATGGGTTATTCCTCAGGATAAAAACAGTTCCAAAAAATAATTTCCGAGAAGTTCAACATATTCCTCCTTCCAGGTGCCTGGAATGTGATGGAATGTTGTTAAAATAAGTTCTGGCCCATCAGTATGCCAGACAGAAACTGGAAGTAAGCTGTTGCAGGTCCCCAAAGGCTCCGTCACAATCCTAAGGAGAAGACATATAACTTTCACTGTCCCAAAGTGGTTATGTTTAAAAAAAAAAAAAAAGGCACAGGTGGAACATTTTAAATTACAGACTTTCAATGCAGGGGCAGTGGGGGCGGGGGGGTTGTCCCCCAACTACCCCCAAATGTTTCAGCTATATATAATGACTTACCAAAGTGACTCATCACAAGTACCTACAAGGCGACTGACAGGCAACTGACCGATGAGGAAGGTATTCGGACTGCTTAACAAAACCAACACAACTTAGAATTTTCATTATTAAGAAGAGAAAACCATTTATTAAACACTCGCCAGGCACCAAACCCGCTAGGCACTGTCACACGCTCTACTCATCACAAGGCTGCCAAACTCAGTGCAGAAACTGAGGCTGAGTAAGTCACCTAAGATCATGCAGCACCAGAAACTGGATTCCAACCGGTTCTGACATCATAGCCTACCCCAGCTTGCTGCAATGCTTCAGAACCTAAGCTTTGTGATGATCAATAAACTGCATGCTTAACAATGTTTACACATCTCTGTTAGAATTCAGGGAAAGGTTTTTAAAAATGACATACACAAGGGGAAAAAATAATACAGTTTCTGAAGGCAGGCTGCCCAGGGTTCAAATCTTGGCTCCTCCACTTGAAAGCTGTGTGACCATGGACTCCTTTAGCTCCCCTGTGCCCATATTTCCATGCATTAAAATGGTAGCCATAACAGACCCTATCTCCTAAGGCAAATAAAGCATTTTGGTATTGTTGTTCTTGTTTTAAGATTTTATTATTTATTTGACAGAGAGAGAGAGACAGGGTGAGAGGGAACACACATAGGGGGAGTGTGAAAGGGAGAAGCAGGATTCCCACTGAGCAGGAAGCCTGGTGAGGATTAGATCCCTGCACCCTGGGAGCATAACCTCAGCTGAACAACTGAGCCACCCAGGTGCCCACAAATAAAACATTGAGAATCATTCCTGGCATGAGTTAAACCTCAGAAGGTGTGGGCTGGTGTTACTTCTTGCTGGCCACTAGATAGAGTCAGCAGCCTCAGGCCCACTGTTTTAGCAACTCATTTGCATAAACAAAGCCCAGGCTCAGCCACTTTGTGCTTACCCTATGATTTCTTCCTGTCACTAACATCTCTCCTCACTCCTGCTCTGTGGCACTAAGCTCTGGGCCTCAACTTCCCATCTGTCAAATGAGGTGAGGAGCCCAGCTGATCTATCTGAGGTCCTTCCAGCTGGGCAACCTAGGGTTCTTGGTAACTCAGGGCCCAGAAATTTCAGAACCATCCTAACACAAACATTACCAGATGACACTCACTCAATTTCCTCAAATCTTCTCTTCCGTGTTATGTATAAATGCTTATTTTCATGGCAAATCTTCTCCAAGATCCCAGAGCTCCACGAGCACCCAGAATAGGCTGGGCAGGCATCCCCAGTGCTGAGGCTGGGGACATGATGGTCAGAAGCTCTGACCTCCAGGGGAGATGGATTCCAAATCAAGCTGCTCTGATAAGCAGGTCTTCCCTGTTAGAGAGGATTTCAACAGAGCACAGTTAAGAGGAAGTGCAGGTAAGAAACTCAGAACTTGGCCCACCAGACAGAGGGCAGTAGGACAGTGGGCCGGAGGAGTGACAGAGGGATTGAGAGGAATGGCACGATCAACAGAGGCCAGCCAAGGCAGCACTGATACTCAATGTGAGAGGGTGGGCTGGGGATACACTGTGAAAATGGCTTCAAAGGCAGGAAGCAAGCCCAGCTCAGCACAAAGCAAAGTCCTGAGCAGGAACCTTCTGGGACCAGGTTGGACACTAAGGTGAGCTGAAAATGGCTGTGGCACCCAGTGCAGTCTGAATCTCACCCATGCCTCTCACAGGCTGGGTGACCCCGGACCAGTTATGCTATGTCCTTTAATGTTTCCTAAAGGGTATATTCACTCCATAACCCTGAGCCATGTTCTCATTTCGGTGAGTGTGGGAGGCCGCAATAAGGCTTGAGACGAGAACCAAACCAGACCCTGACTTGTGCCTCCTTTAAAGTCCAAATAACCTAACAAAAGGTTTAGGACGGGAAAAGTTCAGTAGCACTGGGCAAGAGTCTGTGCTATGTGTTGTGCGCTCGCCTACGTGACTTCCCACACGCTTACTAAACAAATGAGAACAATTCGGTTGGGCTAAAAAGTTCGTTGCTGGTCCTTGCTGCCTTAGTACAACCCATAATTTACTTTCAGGTTTGCTGTATTTGTACTGGCATCAGCCATTTGGCGTCATGAGGAACCATAGTTGCTTAACTAAACACAGATGTAATGTCACTATATATATGGCCTTAAGGCTTTGAATAAACTTAGCACTGTTGGACATCCTCCTCAGTGCTCCTCCTGTCCCCCATATCTCTGCTTCTCGAGTTCTTTTCTTCATCCTCTTACCCTCATGTTCCTGGTTGATTTGTTGCGCCGGCCATGACAGGTGAAGATCTGATGGTGCCCACTATCTACAGAGATCCAATATATACAACTAGGACAGCCTGGAGGGGGGTGGGCAACCCAGGCTGGACAGGGAGTTAAGAAGGAGTCAGGAAGGGCGCCTGGGTGGCTCAGTGGGTTAAGCCGCTGCCTTCGGCTCAGGTCATGATTTCAGGGTCCTGGGATCGAGTCCCGCATCAGGCTCTCTGCTCAGCAGCGAGCCTGCTTCCTCCTCTCTCTCTCTCCGCCTGCCTCTCTGCCTACTTGTGATCTCTCTCTGTCAAATAAATAAAATAAAATAAAAAATCTTAAAAAAAAAAAAAGGAGTCAGGAAGAAGTCATTCCCACACTTGAGGCATGGGTTGGTACTGACCAGAGACACTGGGCAAGAGACAGTGTCCTAGGACTGCTGTAAGACTAGCCGGGTCCAGGCAAAGCGCCTAACAGTGTGTAGATGTAACCCATCTGTAAAAGGTGGACGGGGGGTGGTGGTTGCAGCTGGTTGAGCATCTGACTCTTTGTTTTGGCACAGGTCCATTCACCTGGCCCATTCACCTGTGCCTGCATGTGTTCTGTGGTGTGCTCTTTATCTCTCTCTCTCAAATAAATAAATCAAAAAAAAAAAAAAAAAAAAAAAGGAAGTCAGGAAGGATCAGGAGACCTGCTGTGAAGGTCCCAAAGACTCCACCCTCCTCAACTAGCCTCCGGAAATAAAGTAAGTGGATGCCCAGGAGCCTCCTGGACACAAAACTTTCCAAAGCAAAGCTTTCAATTTCATACTGGAGAAAAGGTTGCTGTGCAAATTAAAGACAAAAAAAGCCTGCCATGGTGGGGTGGGTTTGGACAGGGTTGGTCCTGTAGGGCTCTGGCCACTAAATGCCCACTGCCCAAGCCAGGAGCCTGGAGTCTGTGCAGCCAGTGCTTCCTGAGGCTTCCACATCATAGCCTCACTCTGAAGTTTCCTCCTGGAAGCTCCTTACCCAGGGAGGCCACCTGTGAGCACCCCCTCACACACACCCCAGCTTCTGCCCCTCCATCCAGCTGGAGTGAAGGATCCCCAAGCCTGCTCTCTCTGGTCTCTCCTGCACAGAGAGGAGTATGTGCCCTGGAAAGGAGGGTCCCTGAGGATACCTGAGTCCTTGGCCCAAAGACAGCTGGCTTGAGAATGTGGGGTTTCGGTGCTCTAGGCACAGCAGTTCCTAGAGGAAACAGGGTAGGGAGCTCCAAGGTGGAGGGGAGTCCCGGGAGTCTGGGATCACAGATGCCAGTGGCCCCCAAGTGGAAGGGTTTCAGTAACTCCAGAGGTGAGAGGGGCCAGGGGTCAGGCCTGGAGGTGGACAAGGACCACCAACAAGGGGTAGGGGGCCGGAGATGGAAGTGATCCCAGGGTGGTTGCAGGCCCAAAGTAGAGGTGTGGGGGTGGGGGTGGGGGA